>NW_017670279.1:164914-222297 GCF_001879085.1 Nicotiana attenuata
TCTCTCTCTCTCTCTCTCTCTCTCTCTCTCTCTCTCTCTCTCTCTCGGGTTCTCACCCTATCTCTTCCAAAGAACAATGTTCCAGAAAAGAATTCTACTTTAACTCTTTGTTCTGTTTTACCTCAATCGAGGAATAAATTACTCATCCATGGTGTAAATTGACATGGTATCAGAGCACAGATGCCTTCGATCCATTCATCTCAGTTGTCTTTTAGTCTAATAGAGTTTTTCGATTCTGCCCTAATCCCATTCTATTTATACAGTGTAAGGGATGTGTTCCTTGGACTATGTTACCTCGATGGTGTTTGCTGAGATTTTATATATCATATAATGCCTATTATACTAAAAGTGGAAAGCTACCAACATTAATGTTGAATACCAAATAATCATGTAAAATTGATGGACTCATTCTATGCTTTCAAGCATCAAATAACTCTTCTGCATTCAAGTACAAATATGTAATATTTTAGATGTTGGGTTTTAAATTCTTAATTTGACATGATCAGAAAAATTTATTATGGTTGCGTCAACGATAAAAGCATATACAATGTATGTTACTATCTTTCTTTCTTTTTTAATTGGGATTTACAACTTGATTATGAAATATTAATGTGGCAATTAATATATAGTTTCATTTTCAACATAATAGATGTACAAGAGACTTGAAGGGGCGAAGGTGACGCCAAGAAAGAAAGGAAAAGAAAAGGACAAGGATTGTTTTGATCTACTTATTGCTATAAAGTCATTGTTCATGGAAGTTCATTCATTCCATAACAAGTTTGCAATGACATTTTAAAAAAATCTCTTTTGGTGGTTTAATTTTCATTGCATTTGATTATTTGATGTGTTTCAACATCAAATTAAGCACTTTGAAATCTTGAATACAACTAGCTGACAAGTGACAAAAAGAAAAATTCGTGGTGTACAAAGGTACAACAAATTTAGAAGTTTCATTTGAGTAACTTAAGGTCAAATGCCGTCGTCTTATTTTATGTGTGTCTACTCTGTTTTTTGTGTATTTGGAGGGTATTGAGTTGTATTTTTGTTTACAGTTAATTACATATGACAATTGTAGCATAACGACATATTAGATGAATTAATTTAGGAAAAGATAACCTTTCTCTTAGTCTAATAGAGTTTTTCGATTATGCCCTAATCCCAATCTATTCATACAATGTAACAGATGTGTTTCTTGGTCTATGTTACCTCGATGGAGTTTGCTGAGATTTTGTATATCATATCATTCCTATTATACTAAAAGTGGAAAGCTACCAACATTAAGGTTGAATTACCAAAATAATCATGTAAAATTGATGGACTAATTCTATGCTTTCAAGAATCAAATAACTCTTCTGCGTTAAAGTATAAATATGTAATATTTTAGATGCTGGGTTTTAAAGTCTTAAGAAATGATCAGAAAATTTATTATGGTTGCATCAATGATAAAAGCATATACAATGTATGGTACTATCTTTCTTTCTTTTTTAACTGGGATTTACAACTTGATATTATGAAATATTAATGAGGCAATTAATATATAGTTTTATTTTCAACATAATATATGTACAAGGGAATTGAATGGGCGAAGGTGACGTCATGAAAGAAAGGAAAAGAAAAGGACAAGGATTGTTTTGATCTACTTATTGCAATAAAGTCATCGTTCGAGGGAGTTCATTCATTCCATAACAAGTTTGCAATGACATTTTAAAAAAAAACTTCTTTTGCTGGTTTAAATTTCATTGCATTTGATTATTTGATGTGCTTCAACATCAAATTAAGTACTTTGAAATCTTGAATACAACTAGCTGACAAGTGACAGAAAGAAAAATTCGTGGTGTCAAAAGGTACATGAAATTTAGAAGTTTCATTTGAGTGACTTAAGGTCAAATGCCATATTTTTTGTCTTTTCTGTTTTTTGTGTATTTGGAGGGTATTGAGCTATATTTTTGTTTACAGTTAATTACATATGACAATTTTAGCATAACGACATATTAGATGAATTAATTTAGGAAAAGATAACCTTTCATGTTAATATTTCCTCTTGTATCTAGCATTGTAGAGATGCCAATTAACGATCAAATGAGCAGTTTAAACAAAACGATGTAGCTTTGTAAAATTTTCAATTCAATAAATTTACTGAATATTTGAAATTAAATTTTGATAAGATTTTTTCTGTAATTGGTAGCTATTAGAGACATTTAAATATTTTTCACAATCTGGTAATATATAAGACCAGAAATTATGTATAATATCTTATTTCATGCTCAGAAATTCATTACCCTAGTAGACTCTAACCACACTGATTCCCCTATATATAGACCCCACCTCGATCACCGAAATATCGCACTCGCCTATTACTTCTCCTAATCCACTTCTCTCTCCTCACGTTTTTCTTATTATCCTTCTCTCCCTTCTCTCTCTTCTCTCGAGTTCTCACCCTATCTCTTCCAAAGAACAATGTTCTAGAAAAGAATTCTACTTTCACTCTTGATTCTGTTTTACCTCAATCGAGGAAAAAATTACTCATCCATGGCGTAAATTGACATGGTATCAGAGCACAGATGCCTTCGTTCCAGTCGTCTCAGTTGTCTGTTAGTCTAATAGAGTTTTTCGATTCTACCCTTATCCCATTCTATTCATACAATGTATGTGCCTTATTTCACCCTCGATCTAGGTTTTGGCTTCTCATCTTCAATTTGACTGTCTATTCCTTCAAATTCGATATGGCTGTTATCGATTAAAGCGATGCAACCGGTACTATTGTAAATGTCGAAACTGTCGCTAATTCTAGAATTGATCCTAGTGATCCTCTCTACTTATATCCTTCAGAAAATCCTAGAGCTATGTTAGTAAGTGTAGCACTTAGTGGAATTGGACATAGGTCCTGGCGACGCGTTATTTTACGTGGCTTATCTGTTAAGAATAAAAATGGTTTTATCAGTGGAGAATGCAAACGAGGTGATCCTCAATCACCTAAGTTGCGACAATGGGAATGTAGTGATGATATGGTGACCTCTTGGATTCTTAATTCACTGTCAAAAGAAATAGCAGATAGTGTAGAGTACGCTAATGATGTTGTTGAACTGTGGAAAGAACTGGAAGATCGATATGAACAGACTAATGGTGCGAGACTGTACCAAATTCAAATGGAGATCAATGATTTATCCCAGGGAACTTTGGACATCACTAATTATACACTCAGTTGAATAAACTTTGGGAGGAACCGAGCAGAGTGCAAAGACATAGTGCAACTGCCAATACACTTGTGATGCCAAAGAAAATATGCACAGGGCAGAATAGGATATGAAATTTATTCAATTTCTTATGGGACTAAATGAAGTTTACACATCAGTAAAGGGTAGCATCCTCATGATAAATCCGTTACCTTCAATGGCACAAGCCTTCTCCTTACTCATTCAAGATGAGAAGCAACAAGTAATGAAACCTTGAAACTATTTATCTGCAGAATCTGTTTCTCTTCATGTCAATGCTTTAGGAAATGCCAACAACTTTAGAAACAATAATTTCATAACCAATTATACTCCCAATGCTATTTTCCATATACTAACAGGACTAGGTCATTCTGTGATTATTGCAAGCGCCTAGTTTACACTAAAGATAAATGATTTAAGCTTCATGGTTACCCTCAGACTTCAGGTCAAAACCAGAACTTCAAGTACATTAAAAATAAAAGGGTATTGGCTAATGCACATATCACTTCTCCTGATGAAATATGTGCTAAGGCACATGAGTTTGGACCCAAAGATGAAAGTCAGAATCTGAACTTGTCCAAGGAGCAATATAGGCAGTTACTCAGTATCCTACAACATTTTCATAGCAACGGTGAGGGAGAGAGCTCAAAGAGTACAAATCATGGGGCTGGTGCTGTGAACCTTGCTGCATGAGCCATGCCTTTTACAGGTTTGATCACTTGTACATCCTCAATTTATTTTGGAAAACTATCTTGTAAATGTTGCATAACTTGGATTGACACAAGGATTTCAGATTCTGGGGCATCCCATCATATGACTTTCATTAGATCTTCCTTGCTAGATATTAGAGTATTACCCTATCCTTTGTTAGTTACTCTCCCAAATGGTTACAGAGTTAGGGTGACAGAAATTGGTAATGTGTCACTTGCTCCCCAAATCACCTTGAATAGGGTCATGTTTGTCCCATCTTTCAAATTTAATCTCATATCTATCTCTTCTTTAACTGCCCAACTCAAGTCTTTAATAGCTTTCACTGATACTTGTTGCCTTCTGCATGCCCCTTCAATGAAGAGGCCTCTGGAGATTGGTAAGATCAGATATGGGCTGTATCTACTTTTTCTCTCTGCTTGAATAATGCTAGTAATGTTTCAACATCTACTTTCTCTATTTTTTATAGTCCATCTCACACCTATGATGTAAATAGATCTATCTGCAATAATCCATCTAGTACCTGTGACAAGAACTCTTCATAATGTGATTTGATGTCTCCCAAACTCACACCACAATTAGGTAGGGACGCGGTCGAAGCAATAATAAATCCCAACACAGGTCGGGGTCGAATCCACAGGGAGTTAGAATTTGGGATTAGGTATATAACTAGAGTAAATGTATGATGTGCCTTAGATTGCGCTTCCACATATTCATTGGTTGTTTCGATTTCTACTTTTAGCTAATGATTGCAATTAATAAACTAGAAGACAATATTTATGGATTTGATTATTAATCAGATGGTAAAGGATCTAGGATCGTGACTTCCACCTAGGTGCCTACCTAACGGGTTTTAAATTATAGGGCTAGTTTGATTAATCGGGATCGCAATATAGCAATCACACGCAATTGCTCGCTCTATACCTCTTGGTAGTTTGAGTGATTTTGCCCAATTTGTCTTTCTCAGCCCAAATGGGTATTGCCCTAATCAAGTGATATATGCTCAAGTAAGGTCTTACTATCTCTAAATTTGACCCTTTAATTGGGGCTATCAATTTCTTGAATTCACCCCAATTCCTTGTTAGCCAAGTTTTCCTAAACCTAGCCTCTCTTTCTCAAGCAAAGATTAGGTCAAATAGGCATGAATCAATGTATGCAACCATTAATTCTAGAATTTAAGCATAAACAAGGCTAAATATCACTAACCCAATTGCAAACAAGCCCTGAAATTAGATACCCATTCAGTACCCACACTAGGGTTGAGCTACAACCCTAGCTAAAAATTTAGCTACTCATGAAAACTAAAGAAATACAAGAAGAAATTAACATAGAAGTTAATCTAGTACAAAATTACTCAAAGAAGTAAAGAAAACGGCTCAGGTGCACCTCTGCAAACTAAACTTAACCTAAAAATGACAAAAAGTTCTATTTATACTAAGCTAAAAATATCAGACAAAAATGCCCCTGCGAAAGTTGTACGACCGCATAATTCTGGTGCGATCCGCACAACCAATGTGATATCCCTAGTCAACCCCTTTGAGCCGAAGCCTTTTTTCTTTCAATAACCATGTTACAAGCCTTCATCCGTTTTGTAATTAATGACCCTCTCTTGGCACCCAATATTTCCTTAGCATTCTTGAGAAACAATTGGCAAAAACTAAATTTGGGGGAGAGACGAGGAGTTTGAAAGTGATAAAAGGTACAAAGAAGAGGAAAAAGTGAAGAAAAGGGAAGGAAAACAAAAGAAAGAAAGAACAAAAAGAAAAATGCCAAAAAGAAAGTGAATAAAGTGAAGAGTTGAAGGGAATCCAAAAAGAAAATAAGGAGGAAGGCTGAAGTAAATAAAAAAGGAGAAAAATGAATGTCATGCTCAAGAAAGAGTGATGTTACGTTCTCTCTAGTTCCCCTGAGGAAGAAGAAAATGACTCAAAGAGTCGAGAAAGTATGAGCGGAAAAGAGAAAATGGAGTCCTACCTTGCTCCAAAAGCCTTCATTACATCCCGCAAAATCCCTACATGATTTCAAGTTGAGTGAGCTTACATTAGTGGTGATTTACATAAGGGTCAAGCTTATGGTACTCAAAGCCGGACTTGTGACATTCTTTTGCTAGAGATGAGCGAACTTTTCACAATCCTTGCCATGAGTGTTACATTCTAAAGTGAGATTTGCTAATGGAGAGTATAGGAGGAGGAGTTTGGGATCCACAATGACCTACATGAAAGAGCGAGCTTCCTTGATGAATAGAGTCAACTCTTGATGCTCTAGTGTCACATTAGAACTATTGTACTCAAAAGGTCAATCATTGCGTTGTTGATAATCCATATGTGTTTTGGGTAATTGTTGGTCCCAATTGATGTGTAATTGATTCACCTTAGGCTAGCTGAAATATCCCTTTTTCTAGTGGAGGTGGGAATTGCTTTATTTGCTTGAGGACAAGCAAAAGCTTAAGTTTGGGGGAGTTGATAAGTAGGGATTTGGACCGTTTATTTGCTCTTTTTTACTTGCGTTTTAGCTCAAAAATGCTTAAAGGTATTCTCGGAAACTAATGAAATGTGCTTACTTGTGGGAATATTGGGAAACGAGCCAAAGAAGTCAAAATAAACTCTTAAAGGAGTCAAAAGTGAACAAGAACCAAAACTGGGAAAAGGTCTAGCAGTGCGGACCGCACATTTCTAGTGCGGCCGCAGAAGGGAGATTCAGAGAATAGTGTTTTGGCCAGCTCAAGGACTGCGGATCGAACCAAAATTGTGCAGCCGCAGGAAGTCAAGTGCGACTTCAATCATTATTATGTGGTCCGCAAGAGTGAAGAATCAGAGAGTTGGTTCAAGACGAAAAGTAGAAGAGTGTGGACCGCACCACTTTTGTGCGGCCACACCCACTTTTGTGCGGACCGTAGAAGCCTGAAGTCCCAAGTTCAAATTCCCAAAGACTGCAGACCGCATGATAATTATGCGGCCGCACATGGAAAATTTCAAATTTCAAATTGGACCAAGGAGAGCCTACGATAATTCTCAAGCCAAGCTACACTTAGAATTTCGCCTAGACAAACATTCGGGGCAAGTTCTAGACCATTAGCACTGGTACTTGAATTTGTATCTAAACATCTCACCTTTCACGCTTCTGGATTGCTAAAGAGAACAGAATCGAGGGCCCACAACAACCCTAGCTAAGATTGAGAATCACAAAGGGCTCGATTTGAACCACTCGATGACTGCTTAAGTCAACACAAGAGTCAAAAGAGTCACAACTAGAGCTATTTTCTGCCAACAACTTGTTTTTAACCATACGATCATATCTAAATGTGTTGGTACCAAGTGAAGCATGCTTGAGACACCTTTATTTATTATTACTATATTTACCAAAACATAAAAGAAAACGGACTCAATCTCTTAAGAAGGTTGTCACGCCATCCATCGTTGGGAAGACCCACCCGGTTCACACATAATCCACCTTTGGAAAGAACCGTGGCATTAAGAAAACTAAAGGCTTATTGTTCACCCAAAATGTAAAAAGAAGCTTCTAAAGTAAGTAAGAAGCTATACTACTAAGGAAAAGCAAACTAAAGAAGCTATGAAATAAACTACGGAAAGCGAGATAAATGAATATACAAACTGAGGAAAAATGAATATATACATAAGGGAGAAGAATATATACATCAAATGGATAGAAAATAAACATACCAAAGAAAAATAAAGGAAAATAGTATAAGAGTTATTACAGCCCAAATGTCAAATAATCAAAATAGACCACCCCCCAAAATGAAAATAAGCATTGTCCCCAATGCTTAACAAAAATAAGAACAGGGAAAGGGTAGAGAGTTAAGAGAACTCCCTATGCGGTCTCAGTTTTCATAGGATCATCAGTAACCTCAGCCTCAAGCTGCATCTCATCATCACCCAGCTGAGGGACAACTGGGTTTCTGAGCATCTGGATCATCTCCTCAGCAGTGTGGGAAGTGGCGACCAGGTCCTCAGACTGGCCGGCTGCTGTCTCTGGTGATGTCTGCGCTGCTGGTGGTGCATGTGCTGCTGGGGGTGCTGTCTCCACGGGCAAGTCCAATGGTAAATCACCAGCAGATGTAATCTTCTCAATCTCCTTTCTCAGCTTGTGCACCGACTTCTTTGATGCCTGAGACTTTTGCATCTTCTTCACTTGTTCGCCCAAATCCTCAATGGCTTTCCCTTGTGCCACCACCTTAGCCATGATAGTCTTCTGGTCAGTCATAATCTTCTTCAATGCTTCCTCCTCTGACGGAGGTACGTGAGGCTCTGCTGGGGCAGCTGGGCTGAGGACTGTGCTGCAACAGCACTGGATATATCAGTCAGCTTTATAGTAGCTGCCTGCATCCAGTTGTTGAGACTCGCCAATATCCGAACGACTCGCAGCGCAGTCTGAGGATAAGTAGAGGAAGCTAACACTGGTAGTGGCACTAATAATCTAGCAGAAGTAGGTATTCCGGAGGATGAAGGTGGCATGGCTGCTGTCCTGGTGGAAGTACCGGCTTTTATGGAAGGCTCGGCAGCTGAATCAGTAACTACTACTGCTGGCTCCTCAGACTGGCCAGCGGAGGTAGTAGCTTTACCCTTGAACTTAGGGTTGTCGGCTCCCTGAAGGTGGTACCAGGAGAAAGGCTTCTTGGCCTTCACACCTATATCATATGCTTTGACTCCACCCCTTGATCCTTGAAGTACTCAGTGAGGAAGTTTGGGTATGGATAGGATCTTTCACCCTTCTAGAGCACTACTAAAAAATCATGTTTTAGCGACGGACAAATTCAGTAGCTAAATAGAAAAATCCGTCGCTAATCTCATTTAACGACGGATTATCAAGAAAATATGTTAGCTACGAGCGTTTTAGCGATACATTAGTGACGACGTTCGTAGCTAATTCTATTTTTTTTTTAGTGGAGTGATGTTGGTGGACATGATGGTACCAACATTTATTGGGGAAGTGGGAGCATGTTTTCATTGAGGCATGGGTCAATGCGACTACACACGAACGTTTGCCACCCTTTTGCTTCAAAGTTTAGGGTGGCCCGGACAATTGGAACCCCGGTTGTGAGCCACAGAGGTGTTGACCTTGGGATTGCCAGAATCTCAGCTAACCACGGGCGAGCTGCATCAACCATAGCTAGCTTCTCCAAAATATTGCACTGCCTCCACTTCTTCAAACCCCACATATGTGTTTAGTGCACAGGAGTCAAAGTGGATTTTCAGATTCCACACTTTTGTCACCTTCGTTCCCTGTTTGATGTGAGCAACATTTGCATAGAACTCCTTGACCAGGTACTCATTTGCATCTAGGACTTTGTTGGTGAACCATTTCCAACCTTTTCGCTCTTGAAATTACCTAAGGACATTGGGGTTGTGCTTGTACAGGTTTGTCATTAAGAATTGTCGCTCAAGAGTGAGTGACCTTTGTGGCCACCGTTCCCTATACTTCGCGAAGGCATTAGCACTGACAAATCTGTCCTCCTATTTCTCTGACCTCCTTGATCTTTCTAACCCTGGCACTACAGTATCGCCCCCTCTCCTATCATCTGGAACATCATCATCATCTAAGTTTATTGGAGCAGGGGGAGCATATGGGGAAAAAGGCTCAGAGTCTTGGCTGCCCTCTTTCGAACCTTCCGAAGAACTGGCAGCTGATAAGGACTCATCCACCAAGTGGAGTCTCCTAGGGAATTGTTGTCTTTGTTGTGATTCGGCTTGCGGCTGTGCTTGCAAGAAACTACCCTCAGAAGCTTACCCAGATGGGACGTACTCAATAGTCTCCAAGGTATTAGGGTCTCTATTTGCTATTGCTTTCTTGCTTATAACCTTTTGGATTTCCAGAGGGAGATTGCTTGTTCCTCGAACCCGGCCTCGGGAGGGTTCTGCCCTCCCTTTTGACAAAGCCATTGTCTGCACACATAAGAACTAGAAATCAATTACAACTGAAGCTCATAATACATGCATAAACATAACTGGAAGTTGCAGGAAAACCTTTTCCAAAGGGGCTGTGCGGATCGCACAAAAGTGAGTGCGGCTGCAGACTACCCATTGCGGACCGCACAAAAATGAGTATGGACCTCACAAAATGAGTGCGGCCGTGGAGTGCCCATTGCAGACCGCATAAAAATGAGTGTGGCCACAGAGCCCCAAGTTCAGACTATTGGGGTCTCTGAAGTTCCATCATTGCGAACCGCACAAAAATGAGTGTGGCCGCAGAAGTCCATTGCGGACGACACAATTTTGATTGCGGCCGCACAAGTCAAGCACATAATTTCCTAACTCTGAGGGCTGTGGACCGCACAAAAGTGAGTGCGGCCGCACAACATCTACTGCAGACTAAAATGTGTGCGGTCGCATAATTTAAAATTCATGGGCACTTTAACTAGGGTTCATGCGAGCTTTACCTAATTTAGGCATGGTTTGCACAATTAAGCATAGATATCTACTTACCCACACCCTAGTTAACACTTAATATGCTACACACATTATTCTAAGCAAAAAAAACTAAGCATTGCATTTTTAGGCATGGAACTAACCCTAAATCAAAGAACAAATCAAAACAAAAGATGAAGAATCTAATGAAGAAATTAACATGCCAGTAATGAAGATGCAGGTGATGAATTGAGGGAACAATTTGAGAGCAATGGGGAAATTTTACTATGCAGGTTAGTCTTCAGGGCTTAGAACAAAAAGTGTAAAAAGATGCAAGAAGCCCTACTTATACTTTTACTCGTGGGACACACTTTTTTACTTGAGTGCGGCCGCATAATTTTGATGCGTTCCGCACTCCTTACCTTCCCTTTGAGAAGTTACGCTGCGGACCGCACAAAATTGAGTGTGGCCGCAGTATCTGTGCGGACCGCACAAAGATATGTGCGGCCGCAATTCCTTAAGCATTTTTGGCAGGCCAACTTCAGAGACTATGCATTTTGACACTTAGCCAGATTTTTCATGCACAGTCCCTGCAATGCACACCCATTCCTGCATACACTTTAAAATTGGTTAGCACAAAACAAATCCTATCTAATCTAAAGAAGAAAACCAAGAAAAAGAAAACGGAAAAGGGTCTGATATGTCCCTCTACTATGATAAATTGTTTAAGTTGTTCCCCGTTATACTATTGGGCCATAAAACTCCCTGCCGTCTTACTATCCTAACAAATGTATCCTTAATTAGACGGAGGTGACACGTGACGCCCATCCGTGCCTTTTTTACATCTGGGCACATATTAAGCACCCGCTCCACGAAACCCCATATCCATAACCCGTAACCCGTGATTTATAACATAAATTAAACCCATTTCATTCATTTTCTCTTCTTTCTCTTTCACTCTCTAGAACTCTCTAACCTCTCTCTTCCCTGTTTGGTAGGGCTGCCAGAATTATGTAGAACCTTGTTTCATAAGGTGATAGGAACCGGTGGGGATAAATAAAAGTTTATTCCTTCCAAAACGGTACAATCGAGAGACTACTACTAGATCGGAGGGGGGACTAAAACTAAGTGATGGAGAAGCAAACAGTTGCAGAGTTGGATCATGAATTGTCTCTTGGTAACTCAATAGAAATCAAATATAGAGGTTTTATTGTGACGAAGATTATTGCAATCATATAAAGTCATTTTTTTTGTAGAAATTGTGTTACTAGTCTTGGAATTACTTGAACCCTTTGAGATGAAGAGTGTTCCTTTTGCTCATCTTTATAAGCACTTGCATAAGATTGGCCACAGTTGGTATCCAATTTGCTACAATCTGGGTGTTCATTTGGCATTGGGAACAAATAATTTAAGTGTGCTTTAAGCCCAGGAACTTTGTCCAAAGAATTGTATAAACTGATTTATGTTTTTTGATAAAGCATAAACTGATTCTCTACCTGAATTTTATGGATAAGTAAATCGACTCCACCCTGTTGGTAATCAATAGAGAAGACAGAGGTTAGAGAGTGAAAGAGAAAGAAGAGAAAATAAATGAAATGGGTTTAATTTGTGTTATAAATCACGGGTTATGGGTATGGGGTTTCGTGGAGCGGGTCGCTTAATATGTGCCCAGATGTATAAAGGGCAGGGATGGGCGCCATATGTAACCTCTGTCTAATTAAGGATACATTTGTCAGGATAGTAAGACGACAGGAAGTTTTATGGCCCAATAGTATAACGGGGGATAACTTTAAACAATTTATCATAGTAGAGGGACAGATTAGACCCTTTTCCGTAAAGACACACGGGTTGCTTCCCAAGAAGCGCCTGAATTAACGTCGCGACACGATACAGATCACCAATCACTTGAAATAAAGAACCTCCATAATGTGGTCGTCATCAACCTTGCCAAGATAATGTTTAACCCGGTACCCATTGACTCTAAAAACCTCATCGTTCTTATTTTTCAAATCTAGAGCACCAAAAGGGGTTACATTCACCACTTCAAAGGGTCCACTCCATTTTGATTTCAACTTGCCCGGAAACATCCTTAACCGGGAATTGAACAATAGCACCAGATCGCCTTCTTTGAACTCCTTGTTGTGGATATACTTGTCATGGAGGTACTTCATCTTCTCCTTGTAAAGGGACGAACTTGTGTAGGCATGATACCAGAATTCATCGAGCTCATTCAAATGTGCCACTCTTAGGTTTGCAGCGACATTCCACTCAAGGTTAAACTTTTTCAAAGTCCACATGGCCTTATGCTCAAGTTCTACTGGAGGATGAAACGCCTTCCCAAACACCAATCGATATGGAGACATCCCAATCGGCGTCTTGTAGGCCGTCCTATAAGCCCAAAGAGCATCATCAAGTTTTCTTGACCAATCCGTTCGATTGGAATTCACAGTCTGAGATAAAATACTCTTGATCTCCCGGTTGGAGACTTCAACCTGTCCGCTTACTTGAGGATGGTAGGGGTTGAGACTTTATGAGTGACACCATACTTTGTGAGCAAGGTATCAAATGCTCGGTTGCAAAAATGCGAACCCCCATCACTAATAATGGCTCTCCAAGTACCAAACCTTGTGAAGATGTTCTTTTTCAAGAAAGCGACCACACTTCGAGCTTCGTTGTTGGGTAAATGTAACGACCCGATCGGTCGTTTTGAGCTTTTGCACTTTGCTCGCTAGTTCTTGGGCATGACTTGCCCCGTGTAGTGTATTATGACTTATGTAAATCGTTGGTTTTGGTTTTCAGGGTAATCAGAATGAATTTGGAAGAACAGTTCTCAGTTTGATGCTTGGAATTGAAAGGTTGACCAAGTTTTGACTTATTGATAAATGACCTCGGAATGCGGATTTTATGGCTCGGATAGCTTCATTAGGTGATTTGGGACTTAGGACTGTGTCCAGAATATTTTTGTGATGTCCGGTGTAGAATTAGGCTTGAATTGGCGAAAGTTAGTTTTTGGCGATTTCCGGTCGGCAGTGGAAAATAGGCTATCGGGGTCGGAATGGAATTCCGACAGTTGGAACAGGTTCGTAATGTCATTTTGGATATGTCTACAAAATTTCAGGTCAATCGGAGTTGTTTTGGATAGTTTCGACGTCGTTGGTGGAATTTAGGAATTTCAAAGTTCATAGGCTTGAATTTGATGTGATTTTGGTGTTTTGATGTTGTTTTTGGTGTTTCGAAGGCTCGACTAAGTTCGAATGATGTTATGGGACGTGTTGATATATTTGTTGAGATTTTCGAGGGCCTCGGGTGGATTTCGAAAGGTTAACGGATTAGACTAGAAGAAAAGCTGCTGCATTTTTTCACAGCAGCATGAACAGTAACTCGGGTGAACAGTAAAACGCGTGAACAATTTTTAAATAAACCCTCCGCGACCATTAAACCTTTTTACACCATTTTTGAACGGGAAAAGAGCTTTGAGACGATTTTGAAGAGAGGAAATCATTGTTCTCCATTGAGGTAAGGATTTTGGACCCTAAAACTCGATTATTTGTGATTAAGGAACAAAATATCAGTGTTTAATTCATGAAAATCAGTAGAAAAAGGTGGAGATAGGGCTTGAGATTATGAGACCTTCTAGGGATGATTTGAGGGGTCAAACGAACTCCGATTTTCGAGTTCTTTATATGTACGAACTCGTGAGATGATGAAGAACATTTTGGTATAAAGTTTGTCTAGTTCCGGGACGCAGGCCCAGGGGTTGGGTTTTGACTGATTTCGGGTTTTGTGCTTAAAATCGATATTTTTCAATTGGAATTCATTCGCTTAGCATAATTTGATGATAAAAATCTGAACTTGGTAGATTTGGAGCACTCGGAAGTTGGTTCGAGAGGCAAGCGTGTTGCAGAGTAGCTTTTGGGCTAGTTCGAGGTGAGTAATGATTTTAAATGCTGTTCTGAGGGTATGAAACCCCGGATTACACAACGTTCGGCTGTGTTGAGGTGACGCACACGCTAGATGACGAGCGTGGGGTCGTGCACCGTTAGGGATTGTGACTTAGTCCATCCCGAATGACTGTTTTACTGCGTACTTAATAGCAAATTGTTTGATATTTTTGGGCTAAATGCCATGTTTGGGCTTCGTGCCAACTGTTTGAACCCTTAGGGGATTTTAAATGACCTTTTTCCTCACTGTTGATTTCATATTGATGCTCAGTCATGCTATATTTTCACTATTTTCAAAACTCAGCTATGTTATTCTGTTTTAAACACATTAAATAATATTTTAAAGTTATTTTTAGCTGAGCTTCATGTTTTACTGATGCCCGAGGGGCTTATGAGATTCTGACTGAGTAATGCCGAGGGCCTGTGTTGTGAGGATAATTTTGGGTCGGGCTGCATGCCGCAGCAGTGATATACTGATTATGATAATGAGGCCGAGGGCCTGAGATTGTATGCCACGAGGTGGCTTGAGATTGATATGAGGTCGAGAGCTTGTTTATGATGCCACGAGATGGCTTGATATTGCGCTTGGGCCGTAAGGGCCCCTCCAGGAGTCTGCACACCCCTAGTGAGCGCGGGTACACATTGTGACATGAGATATAGCCCGAGGGGATGGTATTATTCTATGATATTGCCCGAGGGGCTGATTTGATGTTATTGTGCCCGAGGGGCAATTCTTATGTATTTACCATTCCTAGTTGTTTTTCCTATCTATTGTTGACTGCTTAAAAAGGTGTTTTTATGAGATTTCATTGTTAAATTGTGTTACTGATTTTGTTATGCGTCTGATAGCTAAATGTTGTGTTTAGCCTGATTTTATATCGTTCATTCTTCATTTATTCTTATTACTCACTGAGTTGGAAGTACTCACTTTACTCCCTGCACCTTGTGTGCAGATTCAGGTATTTCAGAACCCGGTAGCGGGTATTGATTGCTCAGAGGCAGAGTCATCGGAGTTTAGCAAGGTAGCTGCCCGACGTTCGCAACACTGCTTTTATCCCTCTCGATTTCATTAGACTGTATAGTACATTTTAGACTCTTGTTGTATTCGGACCTTAGTAGATGCTCATGACTAGTGACACCCTGGTATCGGGCTGTGTTGGGTTTGTTTTTTGCAAATTATATTGTTAACTGCTTATTTTTGATATTTTATCATGTTTAAGACTTAATACTTATTACTTTATTGCTTAAGCTTGAAATAGAAATGTGTCGGCTGGCCTTGTCTTCACGAGAGGAGCCATCACGACTGGGTTTGGGTTTAGGGTCGTGACAAGTTGGTATCAGAGCCTAGGTTACATAGGTCTCACGAGTCATGAGCAGGTTTAGTAGAGTCTCACGGATCGGTACGGAGACATCTGTACTTATCCTCGGGAGGCTGCAGAACCTTTCGAAAAAACTTCACATTCTTGAATTCTTATCGCGCGTCCTTGATTCAGCTTAAGATGTAACCCTTTGAATTCCTTCCACGCATTCGCATGCACGCATGAGCGCTCAGTATCAGATGTGCATCGATGGCTTGTGACTCCCTGATCGAGGGGCGAGATGTGATCTCTGTGTGTTGATGTTGGGCTACTTTGGAAGACTTGAGATCGGATTTTTGCCTATAGCTTGTGCCTTGAGCTGTTGATTGCGTGAGCGCGTGTTTCTGGATCTATATGTTTTGTTGTGTCCCTATTAAGGGAAGTAATGACTGAATAGCTACGTGATGAGCGTGATGTGACTGCGAGATGTTTTCATATGAATCGAATGAGATGATAAGGGTCTGCTTTGGGGCAGCAAGAACTATTTGGTGTTTGATTTCCATCGTGATTGGATGTATAGCCCCAAGTTATGGGTGTGTGAAGAATCTTTTCATGTTCCTAATCGGGAGTGAAGTAAATTTCATGTTGCGGTATGAGTTCAGACTCAGGAAGATTAAGTGACCGCGTAATGTTTATGACGGTGGAAGGTATACAGAAATGTTAATTTGAGGCGAAGCAGGTGGGTTATCTCCTGCGGAGTGTTTTGAAGTTGTGTGATCTTTATGTTGTCTGTTAGAAGATCTCACTTACAAGTGAAATATATGTGTTGAAATTTAAATTTGGGTCGCTTAAGAGAGTGGGTTTAACTGTTACGAGGGTGAATGCGAGATTTGCAGAAGATTTAAAGTACCAGATGGTCTGTGTTTCACGAGCTTATGATGGATCAAGTTTAATCTCACTATGGTATTATGGCAGTAATAGAGTATACGCGTTATGAGTTATTGTACGTGTGTTTTGATCTATGGCTTTGAACCAAGTGAGGGAGTCTGCTATTGAGTTGTTGATTGCACGGTGATGTGCTATGTTGGTTCCAGTCTGAGGCGTGCTGGTGAATCAGTTATGGCTTATAGAGATTGAGACCGAGGATGGCTCGAGTAAAGGAAAAATTTGACGAAGGTTATATTATGCTTCATAGGTGTATGAGAATCACGGAATGTCTTGAGGGGTTATTGGTAAGGGTGTGCAGTGCATAGAATAGGAAGTTGCTTGGTTGCATTAAGATGAGGTTACATTCTGCGGCGTCGGAGTGCTNGTAGACTACAAAGACTTAAACAAAGCATGCCCTAAGGACTCTTTTCCACTGCTGAATATCGATCGCATGATTGATGCCACGGCCGTCCACGAGATCCTCAGCTTTCTCGATGCCTACTCTGGGTACAACAAAATACAAACAAACCCGGAGGATCAGGAAACTACATCGTTTATCACTAAGTGCGGTACTTATTGCTATAATGTAATGCCGTTTGGACTAAAAATGCTGGTGCTACTTATCAATGCCTAGTAAACCGAATGTTCTAAGAACAAATAGGTAAATCAATGGAGGCTTATATTGATGACATGCAAGTTAAGTCCCTGCGCGCAGAGGACCATTTGACGCATTTGCAGGAAACCTTCGACATACTGAAACAGCACAACATGAAACTCAACCCCGAGAAATCAAGGCAAAGATTAACAGGGCGGATAGCCGCTCTGGGCTGGTTCATGTCGAGGTCTTCGGATCGAAGTCACAAGTTCTTCTGACTGCTCAAAAAAGAAGAATAATTTCACTTGGATCCCAGAATGCTACCAGGCATTGGAAGATTTAAAACGATATCTTCAAGCCCGTCGTTGCTTCATACTCCAAAAGCAGACGAGTCGCTCTATGTGTATTTGGCTGTCTCGCAAGTTGCGGTAAGTGGTGTCCTAGTTCGAGAAGAGCAAGGTACGCAATTTCCTGTTTACTACGTTAGCCGAACTTTAGGCGAAGCAAAAACCCGGTACCCACACTTAGAAAAATTAGCGCTTGCCCTAACAAGCACCTCTTGGAAATTAAAACCGTATTTTGAATGTCACCCAATTTGTGTCGTAACCACTTACCCCATTCGCAATATTTTGCACAAGCCCAAACTCTCGGTCTGATTGGCTAAATGGGTCGTCAAAATTAGTGGGTATGATATTGAATATCAACCCCGAACGGCCATCATGTCCCATATCTTAGCAGACTCTATGGCCGACTTTACGCCAGCCCTCGTACCCCAGGTCAAAAGGGAACTTTTGATAAAAGCGGGTACATCTTCGGGGGTATGGACCCTTCTCACAGATGGTGTTTCGAACATGAAGGGGTTCGGGCTAGGCATCATTTTGAAGCCACCCACAGGCAATACGGTTAGACAATCTATCAAAACCCCTAAGTTGACTAACAATGAGGCCGAGTATGAGGCCATAATTACAGGTCTCGAGCTGGCTAAAAGTTTGGGAGCTGAGATCATCGAGGCCAAGTGTGATTCCCAGCTCGTGGTTACCAGGTCAACAAAACCTTCGAGGTCCGATAAGATCGAATGCAGAGGTACTTGGATAAATTGCAGGTAAGCTTACACCGGTTCAAAGAATGGACCCTACAACATGTACCTCGAGAACAAAATAGTGAGGCCGAGGCCCTTGCAAACTTAGGGTCATCAGTCGAAGATGATGAAATTAGCTCGTGGACTATCGTACAACTTTCAAAATCGGTGGTCAAAGAAGGCCACGCCGAAATAAACTCCACAACCTAACTTGGGATTGGAGGAAGAAATGTATTGATTATCTGAAAAATGGTAAACTTCCATTGGACTCTAAGGAATCGAGGACTCTGGGAACGAAAGCTGCACGATTTACATTAGCCGAATATGGAACATTGTACAGAAGGATGTTCGATGGGCCGCTGGCAATATGCTTGGGTCCGAGAGACACCGATTACGTCCTACGAGAAATTCACGATGGCACTTGCGGGAACCATTCCGATGTCGAATCACAAAGTAATCAGAGCAAGATATTATTGGGACAGTATGGAAAAAGATACTAAGGAGTTCATTCAAAAATGTGACAAATGCCAAAGGCATACACCGATGATTCATCAGCCCGGGGAGCAGCTTCATTCAATCATATCCCCATGGCCGTTCATGAAATGGGGAATAGATATCGTCGACCCTCTGCCGTCGGCCCCATGTAAAGCTAAATTCAATTTATTTATGACAGACTATTTCTCTAAATGGGTTGAAGCACAGGCTTTCGAGAAAGTCAGAGAAAAAGAAGTTATAGACCTCATCTGGGATCGCATCATAAACCGATTCGGGATACCTGCCAAGATAGTATGCGATAATGGAAAACAGTTTGTCAGCAGCAAAGTAACAAAATTCCTCAAGGATCACAAAATAAAAAGAATATTGTCGATGCCGTATCATCCTAGTGGGAACGGACACGCCGACTCAACAAACAAGACCATTATTCAGAATCTAAAGAAAAGATTGAACGACGCTAAGGGAAAATGGAGAGAAGTTTTACCCGAAGTTCTTTGGGCATATCGAACAACGTCAAAATCTAGCACAGGGGCAACGCTTATTTTTGAGATTTTATCATGTTTAAGACTTAATACTTATTATTTTATTGCTTAAGCTTGAAATGGGAATGTGTCGGCTGGCCTTGTCTCCGCGAGAGGCGCCATCACGACTGGGTTTGGGTTTAGGGTCGTGACAAGTTGGTATCAGAGCCTAGGTTACATAGGTCTTATGAGTCATGAGCAGGTTTAGTAGAGTCTCACGGATCGGTACGGAGACATCTGCACTTATCCTCGGGAGGCTGCTGAACCTTTAGGAAAAACTTCACATTCTTGAATTCTTATCGTGCGTCCTTGATTCAGCTTGAGATGTAACCCTTTGAATTCCTTCCACACATTCACATGCACGCATGAGCGCTCAGTATCAGATGTGCATCGATGGCTTGTGACTCCCTGATCGAGGGGCGAGATGTGATCTCTGTGCGTTGATGTTGGGCCAGTTTGGAAGACTTGAGATCGGATTTTTGCCTATAGCTTGTGCCCTGAGCTGTTGATTGCGTGAGCGCGTGTTTCTGGATCTATATGTTCTGTTGTGTCCCTATTAAGGGAATTAATGATTGGATAGCTATGTGATGAGTGTGATATGACTGCGAGATGTGTTCATATGAATCGGATGAGATGAGAAGGGTCTGCATTGGGACAGCAAGAACTATTTGGTACTTGATTTCCATCGTGATTAGATGTATAGCCCCGAGTTATGGGTGTGTGAAGAATCTTTTCATGTTCCTAATTAGGAGTGAAGTAAATTTCATGTTGCAGTATGAGTTCAGACTCAGGAAGATTAAGTGACTGCGTAATGTTTATGACGGTGGAAGGTATATAGAAATGTTAGTTTGAGGTGAAGCAGGTGGGTTATCTCCTGCAGAGTGTTCTGAAGTTGTGTGATCCTTATGTTGTCTGTTAGAAGATCTCACTTACAAGTGAAATATATGTGTTGCAATTTAAATTTGGGTCGCTTAAGAGAGTGGGTTTAACTGTTACGAGGGTAAATACGAGATTTGCAGAAGATTTAAAGTACTAGATGGTTTGTGTTTCACGAGCTTATGAAGAATCGAGTTTAATCTCACTATGGTATTATGGCAGTAATAGAGTATACGCGTTATGAGTTATTGTATGTGTGTTTTGATCTATGGCTTTGAACCAAGTGGGGGAGTCTGCTATTGAGTTGTTAATTGCACGGTGATGTGCTATGTTGGTTCCAATCTGAGGTGTGCTGGTGAATCAGTTATGGCTTATAGAGATTGAGACCGAGGATGGCTCGAGTAAAGGAAAATTTTGACGAAGGTTATATTATGCTTCATAGGTGTATGAGAATCACGGAATGTCTTGAGGGGTTATTGGTAAGGGTGTGCAGTGCATAGAATAGGAAGTTGCTTGGTTGCATTAAGATGAGGTTACATTCTGCGGCGTCGGAGTGCTAATGAGGCACAGGTTGTTTGGTTCATTTGGTCAGGCTAATTGCAGTTCGAGTAGAGTGGATGACTCTAGAGAATGGTTCCAACGTGTTCAAGATTTTACATGCTTGATTTGGGGATTTTCAAGTTGTACTTTTGGCTAGAAACTGAGGTTTGCATTTTGGAGGATGTCAAGACTTGTGTCATTTCTATATCAACTATGGGATTCTATTTATCAGCATCAGGAAGGTGAAAGTAACAGATTTAGATTTGCAGGAGGTCTCTTCAGAGTAAAGTATTTCGATGTGGTACTTTTGGGGACGTTTAATGGGGTATTCAGCAGCTTATGAGCCTTAGTCGGTGTGGTTTATGCTTGGGTCTCGTGTAGGGAATCTGGGTTGAGGAATTATGGTGTGAGTATCGAGTTGAAGGAAAATCAAAAGGAAACTCAGATAGATGGGATAGCTTGGTAGTAGGCCGGATCGGTATGGTAAGGATATGATTAGTTCCTTGGGTGTGTACGGGGTAATGAGTTCCTACAGGTATTTCGCGGCAATGCTCTTAGGTTTTGATGGCTTGCGCAGCTTGGTCGAGTTAGAAGGATTCAGTCCTGGCAGGTCTGGCTTGTGCAAGGAGAACTCGAAGAATTCTTGATGGTTTCTACCTCGGTTAGAGATGTATATTTTCTATGGGCATGAGGAGCATGGGATGTATAGTGATTTTCTTCTAGATGGGATCACTCGAAAGTTCTTGACTAGTTGAGTACGTAGATGTTTGTGGCTCGGAAGGGAGATGAAGTTCTCATGTTATCCTAGGATGGTATGGTATATGCGGTATATTGTGGAGGATTGAGATTTGCGTGTGTAAGGTTACGGTTCAGTTCTGAACGGAAGGTCATAAAATTCTTAGGTAGCATGGGCAGTTTCAGATAATTAGAAAAATGAACTTCAGATGATCAGGGGAATGATCTTAAGATGATTAAGAAAATGGTATTGCTAATTGGGGTGATTTGACGAGGGTATATGTTTCAGAAAAAGGCAGTGTAATTAAGTTGATGGTACTTCATTAGTATTGCGGCACTTTCTTGTTGGATCGACTGCTGATATTCGGGTTTGCTTGGTGGTACGGAAGAATCATAAGAGTATCTCTTGGGGGAATGATTGGGTATTAGAGGTGTGTTGTATACTCGGACGGTGGAATTGGGATCGGATATGGTGATTCATGTGCTGTATGGAGTTGGAGACTGGGAGTTCTCATATTCATGCTATGTTGTGGGTCGTGTGTATCGGCACTGTTTAGTGACTATCGGGGTTTGGAGACCCGAGTGGATCTTTTGCTGCTTGGTATGTTAGATTTTGGATGTGATATTGGGTATAGATGGTTGTCGCAGTGTTGTGTCATTCTGAGCTATTGCGCTAAGGCGGCGATGTTGGCTATGCCGGGAATGCCATGGATTGAGTGGCGAGGTTCGACGGATTATGTTCTTAGTAGGGTGATTTTATATTTCGAAGACCCAGCGGATGGCTGGGAAGGATTTTCTTGGGTTTTCGTGATGGATGTCAATGTAGAGACTCCTACCATTGATTCAGTTCCGGTGGTGAGGGACTTTTCGGATATGTTCTTGTTGCCGGGCATGTCGCCGGGCAAGGTTATTGATTTCGATATTGATTTGATGCCGGGCACCATATCGTATGGCACCGGCAGAGTTAAAGGAGTTGAGGGAGCAGTTTCAGGGTTTCCTTGATAAGGGGTCCGTTGGCAGGCCAATGTGGATGTGTGTTCTAACTTGAGTCGACTTGGTTGGCTCCGAGTTGTATTGCTGAGGGATGTGTGATTCGATTGTTATTGAGCCTATTAGTGTTCTGAGGAGATATATGAGTTACCTTTCCGTGTTGTGGGGCATTTGGATTTGTTGGTTATAGGCACATGTAGTGCGGTGTTATTGGGGTCTCTCAGTGGAGCTCGAGCGGGAGGAGTATTGGATATTGCTCGGCGGATGGCGTATCGGTTATATACTGTTGGGATGTGTAGCGTTATGTATTTGCTTCACCGCGGTTATGATGATTTGCTTTGGTTATAGACATCAATTGCGCGTGGTCGTCAATTTCGAGCAGAGTGACTTGAGGTGTTTCATGTGGACCAGTGTTTGGATAGGGTCACGCATTGCAGCGAAGTTATGTGGAGGTATGACCTTGCGGGTTAGATTCGTGTGTACTGTTTCTATGATGTGAGGCGGGTTCTCAACTTTGTGTTGTGGTGGTACTGGTGAGCTTGTGGTACAACTCTTTCATTTGAGTCATTATCATGAGTTGAGTATGTTCGGATTGTTTCTTATTGGTGCACGGATTGCGCAAGTTGCGGCTTTAGTCTGTATTGAGGTGTCATGTCACCAAAGTGGTTGTGTTGGTTAGATGAGATCGTTGAGATCTTTAATGAATACGAATGGATTCGATTTCAGCATGTTGGAAGGATAAATATCGAGGTTCGGCTCAGAAATTTGCTATGGTCCTTGCCAAAGGAGTGTGGCTTACTACGTGTTTCATTTATCATTGGCAGTATATGAAAGTTTTGGAATGAGACTTTAGCTGGTAAGGGGTGTTCTATCGATATTCGGTTGTTGTGTGCAGCTGCCGTGATTAGAAGTTATCGCTACAAGTGTTTGAGTTATGTGGTATATCATGTAATTGCACTTGAGGTTGCAGGTATGGGTTATTACAGCTTGTTCAGACTTATTCAGAGTATAGATGTGAGATTCTGATCTTGTGGATGATTTCGGAAGTGGAAATGTGGTTCTAAGGTTTATGGACTAGGATGGATTGTGAAATTTTAGTTACATTGTGTTATCGGACCTATATGAGATAGGGTGACGTGGGATCACCCCTGGGTATGTGCATGGTAAGGTTATTCAGCGATTAGTTGGCTTTTGGAACAACTCTGGGCACGTTCGAAGACAAACGTATGTTTAAGTGAGGGAGGATGTAACGACCTGACCGGTCGTTTTGAGCTTTTGCACTTTGCTCGCTAGTTCTCAAGCATGACTTGCCCCGTGTAATGTATTATGACTTATGTAAATCGTTGGTTTTGGTTTTCAGGGTAATCGGAATGAATTTGGAAGAACAGTTCTCAGTTTGAAGCTTGGAATTGAAAGGTTTGACCAATTTTTGACTTACTAGTAAACGACCTCGGAATGCGGATTTTATGGCTCGGATAGCATCGTTAGGTGATTTGGGACTTAGGAGTGCGTCCGGAATATTTTTGTGATGTCCGGTGTAGAATTAGGCTTGAATTGGTGAAAGTTAGTTTTTGGCGATTTCTGGTCGGCAGTGGAAAATAGGCTATCGGGGTCGGAATGGAATTTTGACAGTTGGAACAGGTTCGTAATGTCATTTGGATATGTCTGCAAAATTTCAAGTCAATCGGAGTTGTTTTGGATAGTTTCAGCGTCGTTGGTGGAATTTAGGAATTTCAAAGTTCATAGGCTTGAATTTGATGTTATTTTGGTGTTTTGATGTTGTTTTTGGTGTTTCGAAGGCTCAACTAAGTTCGAATGATGTTATGGGACGTGTTGGTATATTTGTTGAGATTTCCGAGGGCCTCGGGTGGATTTCGAAAGGTTAACGGATCAATTTAGACTAGAAGAAAAGCTGCTGCATTTTTTCACAGCAGCACGAACAGTAACTCGGATGAACAGTAACTCAGGTGAACAGTAACTCGGGTGAACAGTAAAACGCGTGAACAATATTTAAATAAACCCTCCGCGACCATTAAACCCTTTTACACCATTTTTGAACGGGAAAAGAGCTTTGAGGCGATTTTGAAGAGAGGAAATCATTGTTCTTCATTGAGGTAAGGATTTTGGACCCTAAAACTCGATTATTTGTGATTAAGGAACAAAATATCAGTGTTTAATTCATGAAAATCAGTAGAAAAAGGTGGAGTTAGGGCTTGAATTATGAGACCTTCTAGGGATGATTTGAGGGGTCAAACGAACTCCGATTTTTGAGTTCTTTATATGTACGGTCTCGTGAGATGATGAAGAATATTTTGGTATAAAGTTTGTACAGTTCCGGGACGCGGGCCCGGGGGTCAGGTTTTGACTGATTTCGGATTTTGTGCTTAAAATTGATATTTTTCAATTGGAATTCATTCGCTTAGCATAATTTGATGATAAAAATCTGAACTTGGTAGATTTGGAGCACTCGTAAGTTGGTTCGAGAGGCAAGCATGTTGCAGAGTAGCTTTTGGGCTAGTTCGAGGTGAGTAATGATTTTAAATGCTGTTATGAGGGTATGAAACCCCGGATTACACAACGTTCGGCTGCGTTGAGGTGACGCACACGCTAGATGACGAGCGTGGGGTCGTGCACCATTGGGGATTGTGACTTAGTCCATCCCAAGTGACTGTTTTATTGCGTACTTAATAGCAAATTGTTTGATATTGTCATGTTTTGGGCTAAATGCCATGTTTAGGCTTCGTGCCAACTGTTTGAACCCTTAGAGGATTTTAAATACTCCCTCCGTTTCATATTGTTTGAGGTAGTTTGACTCGCCACGGAGTTTAAGAAAAAAGAAGAAGACTTTTGAAAGTTGTGGTCTTTAAAGCTTAAGGGGTAAAAGGTTTGTGGGGCCATGCCATTTGTGTGGCTATAAAAGCTTCTCATTAAGGGTAAAAAGGGTAAAATGAAGAGTTTAAAGTTGAATTATTTCCAAATTTAGAAATGTGTCATTTATTTTGGAACAGACTAAAAAGGAAAGTACCTCATTTAATATGAAACGGAGGGAGTAACATTTTTCCTCACCGTTGATTTCATATTGATGCTCAGTCATGCTATATTTTCACTATTTTCAAAACTCAGCTTTGTTATTCTGTTTTAAACACATTAAATAATATTTTAAAGATATTTTGAGCTGAGCTTCATGTTTTACTGATGCCCGAGGGGCTTATGAGATTCTGACTGAGTAAGGCCGAGGGTCTGTGTTGTGAGGATACTTTTGGGTCGGGCTGCACGCCGCAGCAGTGATATACTAATTATGATAATGAGGCCGAGGGCCAGAGATTGTACGCCACGAGGTGGCTTGAAATTGATATGAGGCCGAGAGCCTGTTTATGATGCCACGAGATGGCTTGATATTGCGCTTGGGCCGTAAGGGGCTCCTCCAGGAGTCTGCACACCCCCAATGAGCGCGGGTACCTATTATGACCTGAGATATAGCCCGAGGGGCTGGTATTACTCTGTGATATTGCCCGAGGGGCTGATTTGATGTTATTGTGCCCGAGGGGCAGTTCTTATGTGTTTACCATTCCTAGTTGTTTTTCCTATCTTTTGTTGACTGCTTAAAAGGTGTTTTTATGAGATTTCATTGTTAAATTGTGTTACTAATTTTGTTATGCATCTGATAGCTAAATGTTGTGTTTAACGTGATTTTATATCGTTCAGTCTTCATTTGTTCTTATTACTCACTGAGTTGGAAGCACTCACTTTACTCCCTGCACCTTGTGTGCAGATTCAGGTATTTCTAAACCCGGTAGCGGGTATTGGTTACTCAGAGGCAGAGTCATCGGAGTTTAGCAAGGTAGCTGCCCGACGTTCGTAACACTGCTTTTCTCCCTCTCGATTTCATTAGACTGTATCTAGTACATTTTAGACTCTGGTTGTATTCGGACCTTAGTAGATGCTCATGACTAGTGACACCCCGGTATCGGGCTGTGTTGGGTTTGTTTTCCGTAAATTATACTGTTAACTGCTTATTTTTGAGATTTTATCATGTTTAAGACTTAATACTGCTTAAGATTGAAATGGGAATGTGTCGGCTGGCCTTATCTTCACGAGAGGCTCCATCACGACTGGGTTCGGGTTTAGGGTCGTGACAGTATAGCCACGACTTCAACCCATTTTGACACATAGTTCACAGCTACCAAAATGTAAGTGTTCCCACAAGAGCTTACGAATGGTCCCATGAAATCAATACCCCAAAATTCAAAGATATCAATCTCTAGAATGGTGGTAAGGGGCATCTCATTCTTCTTAGAAATCCCACCGGCCCTTTGGCATTCATCACAACGCTTGACAAGTTCACTAGCGTCCTTGTAGAGGGTAGGCCAATAGAATACAAGTCAAAACCTTTGTAGCCGTTCTAGCTCCACCATGATGACCACCATACGGTCAAGAGTGGCAAGCTTCAAGAATTCCCATTTGTTCTTCTTCCGGCGCACATCACCGGATCACACCATCGGTACATATCCGGAAAAGATACGGCTCATCCCAATAATAATCCAAGCCATCCCGTTTGAGCTTCTTCCTTTGGTTTGAAGAGAACTCATTCGGTACAATGCCACTCAAAAGATAATTGGGTAGATCGCCGAACCATGGCATCCCGGTCATTGAAATGGCTAACAAATTCTCATCGGGAAAGGAATCATTTATCTCAAGGCCATCCTTTGGCCTCCCCTCCTCCTCCAATCAGGACAAGTGGTCCGCCACTTGATTTTTACTACCCTTACAGTCTTGAATTTCGAGATCAAACTCTTGCAAAAGAAGCACCCACCGCATCAACCTTGCCTTAGAATCTTTCTTGCTCATCAAATACCGAAGCTCCGCATGGTCGGTGTGAACAATCATCTTAGTACCCATCAAATACGGCCGAAACTTCTCCATGGCAAAAACAATAGCAAGTAACTCCTTTTCCATCACTGTGTAGTTGACTTGGGCATCATTCGTGGTCTTGCTAGCATAGTA
This sequence comes from Nicotiana attenuata, assembly GCF_001879085.1. NCBI lineage: Eukaryota > Viridiplantae > Streptophyta > Magnoliopsida > Solanales > Solanaceae > Nicotiana > Nicotiana attenuata. Next base: position 192,200 of record NW_017670279.1, read on the forward strand.
GACCGGATGGAAGATTTTGTTGATTTTTTGCCCAAAAACCGCCCCAGCTTCAACATCACTAGCATCACACATGAGCTCAAAAGGCAAGCTCCAATCCAATGCGGTGATAGTAAGAGTAGTTGTCAACTTGAACTTAAGCAACTCGAATGCCTTCATACAATCTTCATTGAAATGGAACTTGGCATCCTTCTCCAAAAGTTTGCACAATGGGTTCACCACCTTGGAAAAGTCCTTGATGAATCGACGATAGAAACCCCTATGACCCAAGAAGCTCCTCACTCCCTTCACGGATGTAGGGGCAGAGAGTTTGGATATTACCTCAATCTTGGCTTGGTCAACCTCAATACCATATTTTGAAATTTTATGGACGAGGACAATGCCTTCCTTGACCGTGAAGTGACACTTCTCCCAATTCAACACCAAATTTGTCTCCTCACATCTAGCCAATACCCTATCCAAATTGTTCAAACAATCTTCAAAAGAATGTCCTCCACCATGTCGGTGAAAATAGCCATCATACACCGCTGAAATGTTGCCGGTGCATTAGACAACCCAAAAGGCATCCTTGAAAACGAGAAAGTACCATAAGGACATGTGAAAGTGGTATTCTCTTGGTCCTCAGGAGCAATAAGAATTTGATTGTAGCTGGAGTATCCATCAAGGAAGCAATAAAAAGCACATCCAGCCAACCTATCAAGCATTTGGTCAAGAAACAGAAGCAGGAAATGATCTTTTCGAGTGACTTCGTTGAGTTTCCTATAGTCCATGCACACTCTCCAACTGTAACGGTTCTTGTTGGGATCAGTTCATTCTTGTCATTTGTTACCACAATCATGCCCCCTTTCTTTGGGACACATTGCACCGGAGAGGTCCACGAGCTATCGGCAATGGGGCAAACAACCCCGGCATCTAACCACTTGGTTATCTCCCTCTTCACCACCTCTTGCATTTCTTCATTAAGCCTTCTTTGATGTTCAACGGAGGGTTTGGCACCCTCTACCAACATAATCTTGTGCATGAAAATAGCGGGACTTATGCCCCGGATATCCGCCAAAGTCCATTCGATTGCTCTTTTCCTCCTATGTAGCACCTCCAATGTGGACTCTACTGCATGTCAGTTAATTAAGAAGAAAGGAAAACTGGTAAAGTAGAAGAAGGGCTAAGGAACTCATACGTGAGATGCGGGGGCAATGGCTTTAACTCCAAGGTAGGAGGCTCCTCGATTGAGGGATTTCTTGGAGGAGTCTTCCGGTTTTCAAGATCCAAAGATAGTTTTCGGGGCTCATAAGTGTTCGACCCCATGCCTTGCAATGCATTTACACACTCCACATAGCCATCACTCTCCTCATCATCATCAAGATTGAGCAATACTGCTTCCAATTTGTCTTCAACATTCACTGTGGCACTAGCATCATTAACAATCACGTCTGTCACCAAATCCACGAATGAACAAACTTCATTATTATTCGGTTGCCTCATTGATTTGCACACATGGAAAACTACCTTTTCTTCACCCACCCGGAAAGTGAGCTCGCCGGCATCCACATCAACAAGAGCCCGCCATGTAGCAAGGAAAGGTCTAGCCAAAATGATAGGCACCTCATAGTCCACTTCACAATCTAAGATCACAAAATCCGCTGGGAGGATGAACTTGCCAACTCTAACCAATATGTCATCAATAATACCCAAAGGCCTCTTCATTGTTGGATCCGCCATTTGCAACCTCATGGATATGGATCTTGGTTGCCCAATTCCCAAAGTTTTGAACACCGAGTAGGGCATCAAGTTGATATTTGCCCCGAGATCACATAATGCTTTGGAAAAATCGGCGCTCCCAATAGTGCGCTAGGGATTGTGAAAGCGCCAGGATCTTCCAATTTAAAAGCCATTGAGTGCACAATAGCACTCACTTAATGAGTCATCTTGATGGTCTCACAATTCATTGACCTTTTCTTGGTTACCAAATATTTCATGAATTTTGCATATCCCGGCATTTGTTCCAATGCCTCAACCAATGGCACATTTATGAACAAAATCTTCATCATATCAATAAGCCTTTTAAATTGGTTCTAACTGTTTTGCTTTGCAAGCCTTAGAGGGTATGGAGGAGGGGGCCTTGGCATTGGTTCCTTATATTTTGGCACTACCGGTTCCGGCATGTCAATCACGTATTCCCTAGACGGTTTCACCTCTTCTTGCGACTCCTCCACACTTTCATCTATATCAATTGTCACCTCTTCATTAGCTCGAACAACATTACTTGGGATTTTATCTTCTTTAACCACAACATCTTCATCCACAATCCTTCTTTGATTTGAGGTGGTTGCATCTCCACCTTTTACACTTCTAGTACTCACGGCCATAGCATGTCCCGTATTATTCCCATCCATTGGGTTTACCACTGTATTACTAGGTAGTTCCCCTTTAGGACAAGTGTTCAACGCTTGTGAGATTTGGCCTAATTGAACCTCCAAATTCCGAATAGAAGTGTTGTGCGAGGCTAATTGAGCATCGGAGTCGGCATTCTTATCCATCATCTGTTTAAACATGTTCTCAATTCTACCCATCTCATTGGAAGAAGAGCTCGGGCCTTGAGAAGGATAGTGAGGTAGATTGCTCGGTTGTTGGAACATCGGGGCCTTTGAAAACCCAACCCCCGATTGTTGTTGTTTTTCCACCCTCCTTGGTTATTTCCACCCCAATTGGCTTGATTACTCCAATTGCCTTAATTTCCTTGATTGTTCCAATTGCCTTGGTGGTTTTGGTTGCTCCAATTACCTTGGTTCCCTTGTGACCTCCATTGTTGTTTATTTTGCCCTTGAGCATTGTTTCTTTGACCTTTATAATTGTTGACATATTGAACTTCTTCGTCTTGCTCATTGAATGAATCACATTGATCATAACCACTATCATCTTGCTTAAATTGTTCTGGGCGGCTTTGCATTTGTTGACCTTGTTGCCGTCTTTTGTTTACCATCATATTCACATCTTTCATTGCATGCACTTGTTTCGGCCCTTCAACGTGTTGAAGCTGAGATTTGGCCAATTGGTTCATGGTAGTTGTCAATTCCGTAATAGCTTGCCCATTATCATGTAGCTCCTTGTGTAGGTGAATAACATTAGGGCCACCTTGCGGAACATTGGCTCTACTTTGCCATTCCGAAGAGTTATCCGCCATCTCATCAAGAATTTCACAAGCTTCAGCATATGACGTGTTCATGAAGTTCCCCCTGGTGAGTTGGTTAACCACACATTGATTAGTGGTGTTGATCCCCCTGTAGAAGGTCTGTTGTATCATGGCCTCAGTCATATCATTGTTCGGGCACTCTTTAACTATGGTATGATATCTTTCCCAAATCTCTTGCAATGGCTCATTGGGTTCTTGCTTGAAAGCAAGAATATCATCCCGAAGCGTTGCCATATGTCCCGGAGAGAAGAATTTTGAAATTAACCGCTCTGCCAACTTATCCCAAGTGTGGATGGAATGGTTGGGCAACCTCTCTAACCAGTTCAATGCTTTTCCCCGTAGAGAAAAGGGAAATAGCCTCAACGTCAGCGCGTCCTCAGTAACATTTGTTTGCTTGCTTCCCCAACAAGTATCGACGAACCCCTTGAGATGCTTGTAGGCATTTTGACTCGGAGCCCCGGTGAAACATCCTCGTTGCTCAAGTAGTGTAAGCATCACGTTGGTGATTTGAAATTTGCTCGCCCTAATACGGGATGGGACTATAACACTTGCATAACCTTCGTTTGGTAATTGTCGGTGGGCTGCCTCTCTTGGTGGAGGTGGGGGAGGGGCGGGCACATTATCGTGAGGCGGGCAACCTCGTCTATTAGCTTGAGGTTCAAGAGGAACCTCATCCATGGCATCATCGTCCATTTCCTCCCCCAACAGAATATTTCCTATGGGATTGTTGTTGAGAGCCATTTTCGTACCTAAAATCTTTTCAAACTCAAAATTAGTAATTCAGAGGGAAAGACAGACAAAAACACACAAAAACCTAGATATATAGCTAAATCCGTTTAACTCCCCAGCAACGACGCCAAAAATTGATGTCGCCCAAACTCACACCACAATTAGGTGGTGAGGCGGTCGAAACAATAATAAATCCCAACACAGGTCGGGATCGAATCCACAGGGAGTTAGAATTTGGGATTAGGTATATAACTAGAGTAAATGTATGATGTACCTTAGATTGAACTTTCACATATTCATTGGTTGTTTCTATTTTTACTTTTAGCTAATGATTGCAATTAATAAATTAGAAGACAATGTTTTTGGCTTTGATTGTTTTTCAAATGGTGAAGGATCTAGGATCTTGACTTCCACCTAGGTGGCTACCTAACGGGTTGTAAATTATAGGGCTAGTTTGATTAATCGGATCGCAATATATCAATCACACGCAATTGCTCGCTCTATACCTCTCGGTAGTTTGAGTGATTTTGCCCAATTTAGCTTTCTCAAGCCCAAATAGGTATTGCACTAATCAAGTGATATATGCTCAAGTCGGGTCTTAGTATCTCTAGATTCCCTTTAAATGGGGCTATCAATTTCTTGAATTCACCCAATTCCTTGTTAGCCAAGGTTTCCTAAACCTAGTCTCTCTTTCTCAAGCAAAGATTAGGTCAAAAGGGAATGAATCATTGTTTGCAACCATTAATTCTAGAATTAAAGCATAAACAAGACTAAATATCACTAACCCAATCACCAACAAACCCTAAAATTAAATATCCATTAAGTACCCACAATAGGGTTGAGCCACAACCCTAGCTAAAGATTTAGCTACTTATGAAAACTAAAGAAATACAAGAAGAAATTAATTGATTAGACAAAGAAAATCTAATGTTTAGAAGTTAATCTAGTACAAAATTACTCAAAGAAGTAAATAAAACGGCTCAGGTGCACCCTTGCAAACTAAACTTAACCTAAAAATGACAAAATGTTCTATTTATACTAAGCTAAAAATATCGGACAAAAATGCCCCTGCGAAGGTTGTGCGACAGCATAATTCTGGTGCGGTCCGCACAAAAGGCTCATGCGGCCGCACAATTATCGTGTGGTCCACAGTCTTTAGGAATTTGAACTTGGGACTTCAGGCTTCTGCGGTCCGCACAAAAGTGGGTGCGACCGCACTTCTGATTATGCGGCCACACAAAAGTGGTGCGGTCCGCGCTCTTCTACTTTTGGTCTTGAACCAACTCTCTGATTCTTCACACTTGTGGACCGCATAATAATAATTGCGGCCGCACTTGACTTCCCGTGGCTGCACAATTTTGGTGCGGTCCGCAGTCCCTAAGCTGGCCAAAACACTATTATCTGAATCTCCCTTCTGCGGCCGCACTAGAAATGTGCGGTCCTCACTGCTAGCCTTTTTGCCCAGTTTTGGCTCTTGTTCACTTTTGACTCCTTTATGAGTTAATTTTGAATTCTTTGGTTCATTTCCCAATATTCCTGCAAGTAAGCACATTTCGTTAGTCTCCGGGAATACCTTTAAGCATTTTTGAGCTAAAACGCAAGTAAAAGAGAGCAAATAAGCGGTCCAATTCCCTACTTATCATGATTCCCCCTTAAATGTAGATAAATCCATTTCACAAGAAAACACTTGTTTGTGTTCCTTTTTCTTTCTTGTCTCGTGGCAATAATGTGAATGTGTTGTGGCATAACAGATTGGGACATGTTCCTTTTGTTAAAATGAAGAGCATTACCACTATCCTGTTACCTTCTCTAACAAACAACCTTTTATTTGTTCTATTTGCCCAATGGCCATACAGACCAGGTTGCCTTTTCCTCAAAGAACCAGCAGTACCAAACTGATATTTGATTTATTACACATTGACGTATGAGGAACCTATCATATACCTACAAATGACAATTACAAATATTTCCTTACTATGGTAGATGACCACAACAGATCCACTTGGACTCACCTTCTATCTAGTAAGAGTAATGCCTTGCAAGTTCTCAAAGCTTTTGTTTCTTTTGTTAAAAACCGATTTCATGTAACCATAAAGTCAATCAGATCAAACAATAGGTTGGAATTCACTATCGGAGAAGCAATCTCTTTCTTTCAAGATCAAGGCATTGTCCACCAAGGAACTTGTCCATACACACAACAACAGAATGGTGTGGTTGAAAGGAAGCATAGGTACCTCTTAGAAATAGCCAGGGCACTCTTGTTTTAGTCAAGTTACTTGTGAGGTATTGGGGAGAATGCATTCTGACAGCCACATATCTAATAAACAGATTACCTACTTCCTATCTCAAGAACAAATGCCCTTTTGAATATTTATACAAGAAGAAGCCAAATTACTCCCACCTTAAGAGTTTTGGTTGCATGTGTTTTCCCACCATACCAAAAGTACATAGGGACAAGTTTGAGCCTAGAACTGTGCCACATATTTTTGTTGGATATCCTTTTGACACAAAAGGATATAAAGTGCTAAATCTAGAATCCAAAAGAATCCCCATATCTAGAGATGTAACCTTTCATCAAGATGTTTTCCCTTTCGCTATTTTACCTACTACTGGTTCTTTTCCTTCAACCATTCATTCAATTCCCTTCATCATTGACCTACAGACTAATGCCCCTCAATCCACAACAGACAGTCCACTCAGCTCAGATAATATTGGCGCTGCACCTAATGAACTTATCCTTGACCATTCTGCAGGTTCTCCTTCAGGACCACAACCTTTGGATCTCCTATAGCCACAACACAAGATTTGCCTGACAACACTTTACAAAATCCTTCACCAGTCTAGAACCTAGGAGATCTGGGAGATAACACAAGCTTCCTACTCACCTGCAACATTATGCTTATACTACACCTCAATTAAAATCTACTCCTACTTCTGTAACTAATGATCAGCCAACTTCCTCCACCTCTCTTAATGCCTTGTTTTCCTTAAATAGTCATATCTCACTTGCATATTTAATGCATGATAGTCAATTACTTGTGGTGAATGTTTGCAACCATCTTCATATGAGGAAACTGCACTTATTCCAGTCTGGCAAGCAACAATGACTCAGGAGTATGAGGCCTTACATGCTCATCATACATGGGATGTTGTACCCTTGCCAAGTGGCAAGCAATCCATTGGCTACAGATGGGTCAATAAGATAAAACATAAAGCTGATGGGACAGTGGGAAGATTCAAATCTAGGTTGGTAGTGAAGGGGTACACTCAACAAGCAGGTATAGACTACACTGAGACCTTCAGCCCTGTTGTGAAGATGACAATAGTGAGAGCTTTTATAGCAACAACAGTATAGAAACAATGGCAAAATTTTCAGTTGGATGTAAATAATGCTTTCCTCCATGGGGATCTCTATGAGGAGGTGTATATGCAGATGCCACCAGTGCTAGAAACTGATACTCCAGGCTTAGTCTCTAAGTTGAACAAGTCACTGTATGACCTTAAACGGGCAAGCAGGCAATGGTATTCTAAACTGACTGAAGCTTTATGTTTAAAGGGATATGTGTACTCTCTGAATGGATATTCCCTATTCTACAAGAAGGCAGAACACTCCACAATTTATATTGCTGTATATGTAGCTGATGTCATTGTCACTAAAACAGATCTTTTAGAGATTGTTCAGCTCAAACATTTCTTGCATGACCAGTTTAAGATCAAGGATATGTGAAGACTACATTATTTCCTTGGCCTGGAAGTTTGGTATATAACTGATGGTGTGATCATTTCACAAAGAAAGTTTGCCCCGGACATGCTTAAGGAATATGACTGCCTCTCCTACATTAGTGTTTCTACTCCTCTTGATCCCAATGAGAAGTTGAGGGCCAAAGAAGGAAAACCATTGTCAGATCCTCCATACTACAGAAAACTTGTAGGAAAGTTAAACTTCCTTATAACACCAGATTAGATATAGACTTCAGTGTACAATATCTCAATAAATTCATGTAGGATCCCAGAGAACTACATTTGAAAACAGCCTTTCACTTGATTAGGTATTTGAAGAGTGATCCCACTCTAGGAATTTTTCAGTCAATGACTTTGACTGTAGTCTGAAGGGTTACTGTGACTCAGATTGGGAAGCATGCCCAGATTCTAGGAGACCGGTTACTGCATACATAGTCCTACTGGGGAACAACCCAATTTGTTGGAAGTCCAAGAAACAAGAAACAATTTTCTTGTCATGTGCAGAAGCAGAATACAGGTCCTTGAGGAAAGTTGTAGGGGAACTGACTTGGTTGTGTAGACTCTTTGATGAGCTTACTATCTCTTATCCTAAGCCAGTCTCAGTTTTTTGTGACAGTCAATCTGCTATGCATATAGAAAATCCTATTTTTCATGAAAGAACTAAACATATCGAAGTCGATTGCCATTTTGTGGGAGAAAAACTTCACAAGGACCTCATTTCTTTTCATCACATTGCCACTGGTGCTCAATTAGCAGATGTCCTTACCAAAGCCCTCACTGGTGTCAAACATTCTACCTTTTTAAGCAAGTTGGGTGTAAAACCTTAACCTCCAACTTGAGGGGGGGGGGGGAGGGTATTGAGATGTATTTATGTTTTATGCTTCTATGTCTAGCTTTTACTATCTTAACCTTTATCTTTACATGTTGTACAGTTAGTTACAACTAGTTAGTGGCTTAGCTATCAATTAGCTGTCAGTTGGAGTTAGTTTCTTTTATCTTGTTCTCGTGTATATATGCACTGTTACATAGAAATACCAATACACAGTTCATTCTCTCATTTCTGGGAATCAGACTTCTCCTTCTCTCTTTCACGCGAAGCTTCTAGAGCTCTTCAATGGAGCTCAATCGAGGAACAAATTATTCATCCATGGTGTAAATTGACAGAGGGCCTATCAAATCATATCTTGCCCGCTTCAATTGTTTCTATTTATCTATCCTTTGTTATCATCCTCACCATCCTCAAATAATTTAAACTTTTGATGGATGATGCTAAACTTTAAAATTTAATCTCAGCTGCTGAACAAATACTTTTCTAAGTCCATAGTTCTTAACCAGTTCTTTATCAACATCTGCTGAGTAGTATCTATCAAAGTTAAGGCCATCGGAAGTCTGAACAAGCTCTTAGAAGTTTATTAGGTTCTTCAAAGGATTTATCTTTCAAATATTTACTGTCTTTTCGTTTATGTTTGCTGCAGTAGATTGTATTCCACATTCTTCTCTATCCCCTTTTGATTGTTATGATGGAACAAGATCTTTTACTTGATTGGATGTTATCTCCTTTACATGATTAGTTTCAGATATTATTTATCAAATTGACTGTCAATGTAAGTGAAGATTTACACAATTTCTCCAGACTAAGTCTAATTCAAGGAAAAGGTTACAACAGAGGCACCAGTCTACACCACCAGATTCACCCTTTTGTGCGAGTAAAATAGTTATTAAAGATTAATCATGTCACCAAACAACATTTATAATTACCATGGCAGATTTTCTTGGTTGAATACTTGCTAGTACTTATTTATCAGTAATTATACTTTTTTCGGAGAGAGCTTTCGCCTAATCTTCAGAATTAGTCCACTTATTTTGAGAAATATTTTTTGCGAAAAACAAATTTTAGATACGTATTTGGCATAGTAGAGCTTGGAGTTAAATTATACATTATTTTTATTTCTAATGTTACTTGATTAACAATAAATTTTACGCTCATATAGGTTGTTGCATAATTTTTATATAATCACCATCTCACTTAGTATAAAACTAAAAAAGAATCAAATACTTATGATGTTATAAATGTTGCTGCTGTAGATATAGCACCAAAGACTCATTGGTTATATGGTGACATTTTTAAAATTTAACAATCAACTGGGATTTCTGAAATTGAATTTTTGCAACATGCTCACAACTTTAGACCTCGAAAATTAAATTATTCATCAGGCTATAGATAATGAAATCATTGGATATCAAAGTAAAAAAGGTACCATAAAGCCAGAATCATATCCATTTATTATAAAAATATATACATTAGGATAAAAGGCAGAGTAGTGCAAAAGGTAAACCACTGCATTCTTTCACGACAATCTATGACTTAGTTATCAGATAGCTTAGTGGCATCTTTAGAAGGGAGAAAGGCAATCTGATCATCCTGAAGGAAATGACAAACAGGGGTAGTTCCAGGCTTAACCTTAAGCAGTACAAAAGGCAATCCTTTGGGATTCCAAAAAGATGTATCTTTGTGGCACACCAATACTGCTTTTACTTTTGTTCCATCAGCACCAACCATAGATACCATAAATATCTTGGTACGTCCTCCAACATGGCAATTATAAACTGCATATGTATAACTAAGTTTGTGGCATATCAAGTTATCTCCATCAGCAATCTTTTGAACTTTTTTAATGGTGTATTTTTGCAACATTTGAGTTTCCCCTTCCACCTCTGTTGTAACTGCATGAACATTATTAGTTCCTAGCATCGTTAAGCTGATATCCACCATAGACTCCAAAGAAGTAGCACATATTTTCTTCTCTCCTTTCATCGCTGGCTCTTCACAATGTCTGATAGTTTCCTCAATAGTTTGAGCATCCTTTGAGATACTATCTATTGAAAAATAATTTAGAATTTCTAAAACTTTTTCTAACGAGAAAGGAATCGATTCCACAAATTGGCGAGACAAAAAAGGTGCTTTATTTTTATTTTTTAGAGATGGAAAGTTGATTATTTTTCCTTTCTCCAAGTTCTTTTCAAAGAAGTAAGGTTTGTAAAGGTAATTATCTTTAAGGTCACTCTTGGCACTGCTTCCTTCATTTACCTGTTGGAGATTATTCACGGTAGTAGCATGATGCATGTAATGGCTTTCCCTTTTGAGATGACGAACCTCATCCTCTGCAGCAGCACGACGCAAAGTATGAACTCCAAAACGTTGGTGTAAACCATGATATACTTTCTCCTTAGTGGCAGTACTTTCTCGTTTCAACCCACGAACCTCATCTTCTATGGCAGCGCGATCATAACCATATGATTTTTGCAAGCTATAGTATACTTTCTCCTTAGTGACCGTGTTATCGTGTTTCAGCTCATGAACTTCATCTTCTGTAGCAGCACGATCATAACCATATGGTTTGTGCAAACCATAGTATACTTTCTCCTTAGTGGCAGTGTTATCTTGTTTTAGCTCACGAACCTCATCCTCCAAAGCAGCATGATCATAACCATACGGTTTATGCAAACCATAGTATAATTTCTCCTTAGTGGCAGTGTTATCTTGTTTCAGCTCATGAACCTCATTCTGTGAAGCATCACGATCATAACTATATAGTTTATGCAAATTATAGTATACTTTCTCCTTAGTGGCCGTGTTATCTTGTTTCAGCTCATGAACCTCATCTTCTGTAGCAACACGATCATAACCATATGGTTTGTGCAAACCATAGTATACTTTGTCCTTAGTGGCAGTGTTAGCTTGTTTCAGCTCATGAACTTCATCATCTGTAGCAGCACGATCATAACCATATGGTTTGTGCAAACCATAGTATACTTTCTTCTTAGTGGCAGTGTTGTCTTGTTTCAGCTCACGAACCTCATCCTCCTTAGCAGCACGATCATAACCATACGGTTTATGCAAACCATTGTATATTTTCTCCTTAGTGGCAGTGTTATCTTGTTTCAGCTCATGAACCTCATCTTCTGAAGCAGCACGATCATAACCATATGGTTTGCGCAAACCATAGTATACTTTATCCTTAGTGTCCGTGTTATCTTGTTTCAGTTCATGAACCTCATCTTCTGTAGCAGCACGATTATAACCATATGGTTTGTGCAAACCATAGTATACTTTCTCCTTAGTGGCAGTGTTGTCTTGTTTCAGCTCATGAACCTCATCCTCTGTAGCAGCACGATCATAACCATACGGTTTGTGCAAACCATAGTATACTTTCTCCTTAGTGGCCGTGTTATCTTGCTTCATCTCATGTACCTCATCTTCTGTAGCAGTACGATCATAACCATATGGTTTGTGCAAACCATAGTATACTTTCTTCTTAGTGGCAGTGTTGTCTTGTTTCAGCTCACGAACCTCATCCTCCTTAGCAGCACGATCATAACCATACGGTTCAATACTCGCTCTCCGACCATGAATGCCACATCATGAACCTTACGATCGGCATAACTCTTTTGCCTGGACTGAGCTGAACGAAGTCTATCCTGAATGATCTTAACCTTATCCAAGGCATCCTGCACTAGATCTGTACCCAACAACCGAGCCTCTCTCGGCTCAAACCACTCAACCGGCAATCGACACCCGCCTACCATNGTGCAAACCATAGTATACTTTCTCCTTAGTGGCCGTGTTATCTTGTTTTAGCCCATGAACCTCATCTTCTGTAGCAGTACGATCATAACCATATGGTTCGTGCAAACCGTAGTATACTTTCTCCTTATTGGCAGTATTATCTTGTTTCAGCTCACGAACCTCATCTTCCGTCGCAGCGCGATCATAACCATATGGTTTGTGCAAACCGTAGTATACTTTTTCCTTATTGGCAGTATTATCTTGTTTCAGCTGACTAATCTCATTATCTGTAGAAATACAATGACAATCATTTTTCTCAAATGGTTGAATAATGACCAAATTAAGTGGCGCTTCAATGATGGTGCTCAAGAAAAAGAGTTTGGTCGCTAAAAAAGGCAGTTATCTAGCCAAAGCTTATTTGGATGACAATCATTTTTCTTCGATCCTACGCATGTAATGATATTCCATAGTGAAATGCAGTAAATTCTTTTTTTCTCTCAAGATGATCATGAGGTCTAGAAACAATATTAACATGCCACTCGGAAATTAAACCATGCACCGGTCACATGTGTAGTAGTTCAATTGAGCAATATAGGTCATTTGCAGGGATCACACAGGAAGATTAATTATGGCATTTGCTCAATCAATTGGAAAAGTTAGCAGCAACATGGCTGAAGCTAAAGCTACTCTTGCTAGAATATCCAAAATAATTTAGAGAAGATCATATTGGAAAGTGACTCTCTGCTAGTCATAGATTTGATTAGAGGAAGGTCCCTTGGCAGATGATAGAAATTATTAAACAGATTTCAAGATCTTATTTGCCAGGTAAATCGCTGTTATAGGAAGGCTAATCAAGTCGCAGATGCACTAGCCAAGTGGAGTATTGAAAATGATGAACTGCAGATATAATCCTCAAGCGATTTACCTGGCGCTACTAGATCTAGGGCCTTACAGATTGGACAATATTCAGATGGAGTCTTTTAGGCATAAGCAGAGGAAGAATGTATTTTTGTAATATAATAAGAGTAGATGGAGCTTTTCTATTATTTTTTGTAGATGGATCAATCTGTAGATTTAGCTTGTATATCCTGCATGTATCACTCCTTTTGTTTACTAGAAATTGTGAACTGGTGCTAATACAGTCCAGGTCTTCTAGTGAAGTTTGGACGTTGACTCTGCCTCTTTTCCTTGTATTTTTTCTGGTTTAATGATAGGGCCATGCCACCATACGGCGTAATTAATTAAAAAAATTGAACAATATAGGTAAGTTAACTCGGATGTTAATAAATTTGAAATTCTAATTAATCTACAACTCACATATGTACAGTTGGATAGTAGAGATAGATATAAAGTGCAACAAAGTATAATCGAGGGGTAAAATATTATTTTTTCTTAAAGCATAAAAATATCAAAGAAGTTAAATAAATGTACCAGATAAACTTTTAAGTTTGTTTAAGAAAGTTTTGACATAGTTAAAGACTTAAAGGTAGCTTAACCACACCTAATGTTATAAATATAAAGAGCCGTTTGGACATAAGACTTTTTTTAATTTTTTAAAAAAAATTCACTTTTTTTTTAAATCAGTTTTTGGCCATAAAATTTTCAATTTTCACTTGAAGATGAATTTTGGAATTTTTCGAAAATTTGAAAAACTCCAAAAAACTGGTTTTCAAAATTTTCACTCAGATTACTCACAAAACTTCAAAAACAACCCAAAATTATATTCATGTCCAAAACACAACTCTAATTTTTAAATACCATCTTTTTTTCACTTTTTTTTTTTTTGGAATTTTACAATTCTTTATGTCCAAACGCCCACTAAATGTCACAATAAGCATAAAGACATATGGGAAGACAAGTCAAACGCACGACACAAACAAGTGAAGTGATAGAAATGTGCTGCGGTCTCTCAACATGCAAAACAATATCATATCCCTTGAGTTGAAGACAAACCTGCTTGGGGAAGGCAATCCTTGATTACTTTGGGGATTTGAGTGTTGGGCAATTTTACTTTCCAATAAACTTCTGGAGATATAGCTGCATGACTTGTTACAAAAGCAAGCTACATATATACAATAACAAAACAATTTATTTGTTAGTTTTAGAATCAGACGCGAAGCTACGATTTTAACTTTATGAGTTCTAAATTTTAGGATATTGATATTAATTAGAATCTGAATTTTAAATTTTATATTTGTATAGTTTTAATGAATGTTTTAACACAAAAAATCAATAGCGATTTTGGTAGTACGAATAATATTTTCAGAATGAAATGATTACTAGAAATTACCGAAAATTAAATTTTGAGAGATAAGACAGAAACTATATAGAATTGCTACTCACCCACAAAATGGTGAGCGAGTATAGCAGCTGCAACTTCATTAGTAAAAATTTGCTATGCTAGATTGTAGAATAGCTAAAGGACTGAAAGCAAAAGATGGATTCAATCAGAACAGAAACTATCTATTTATAAGGATGGATCTAATACTATCACTTAATCAAAACAGAAATATTAGCTAGTGCTCAATTTTGGACTAATTGGAGCTCAAGTTGAGATTGTTTAGTGCTCAATCTGAGATTAATTAGTGCTCAATTATTGTTGCACTGACATCAACGGTCATGAATCATCACTACGTGCATGGATGACTTATAACTTATTTTATTGTGCAGTAGGTGTTGGGCGAGAAGTTTTATTGTGTGTCTCACACAACTTACATTAGTTGTGTGAGACTCCTTTTTGTCCCGCAAATTTGTGGACCCCAATCTTACACTTCTGGGTCCACAAAACTGTGAGACAAAAAAAGGAGTCTCACACAACTAGTGTCAGTTGTATGAGACACAAAATAAAATTTTTCGTGTTGGGCAACTATTTAGATGAATTCTTCTAGTATAAAACTAGTCTACAGTAAAATGATGTGATGCCTCTAACATTCACATTTATCTTTTTTCTTTTTTTGGTTTTGTTTTTATCACTTTTTAATCCTAATTTTTATGTTAAAGACTTATTTTAAGAAGCCCAAACGTCACACTTTTTTGTTTTCCAGGGATTTGGTAACCAGTCACACCATTTTGTATTTTAAGAAGACCAATAGTCACACATTTTTGTATTCTTGCGTGAGGGGTTCGGGAATTTCTGAATTTATGCTTATTTACGAACTAATATCTATGTACGTGCTTTGCACGTATGTCTTCCGCTAATGGTTAAAAGATTTGAAAAAAGCATCTTCATATAACTCCATATGAAAGACTTTTTTCGCGTCATTATGTTAAGACATTGTCACTTTACCTATCCAATTATTAAGTTATTAGCTTACGTCAATTTATTTTGTGATTTTTTTTACTTTTTGGGAAAAATAGGTGTATGTGTGTAAATATTGTATTGTACAATTGTACATTGTGTATCTCTTGTATTTATACGTGTTTAGAGTAAATAAACATTTAAGTCTTTAACTTAGTCTAAAAAGACTTTAGTCTCAGAATCCTGTTATCGTAATATTAAGAATGCTAAAATAGAATGTATGATCTTCTTCTAACCCGTTTGACTATATTATATAATCGACACACTTATTCCTAACTCCTTGAGGAACTTGTTCTCTTTCTTCCCAGAATACATCCCGAAATACATCCCTTCAATGCGTGAAGTGCTTCCGTGTAGTTATAAAGCGATTACCACAAAATCAGAAAAGAAAAGGGATAAGTGTGTATAGATATATATTCTAAACTTATCAAATATTATAAAGGAGAAGAAAAGGAAAGACAGAAGTAAGAATCCAATATAAAATTTAACTTTTTATATCAAGTGAGAAAACATCCATAAGCGCAAGAAAAATAGAAGCAAAAATAAAAAAAAAATCCAACAAAAGTTTAGCTCGGCAATATAATACATTAATGTAAAAGATGACATACTACGAACTGCGACGTAGTAAAACTTTCATACACAGTTGAGCAAGAGGACGAAAGCTTCCAAGTTCTAACCTTAACAATTATCATGTGTTCCAAGCAGGCCAAATTTAAAAATCTTTATATTCGTTTAACAAACTCATAAGTGAACTAAGAGTAATAATTAAAAAAGAATTCCTGCCGTATATTTAAACAGTTTAATTTTGGAGGAACCATCTATGCGTTTAACTCACAAAAATATAACAATCTAAACCACAATATTTACCATAATTCTCATCTCTGAGTACCCCAAATTCACACTCTCAAATACCTGTCACATTAAGAAGTTAGGATGTGTTAGGCAAATATATTTTATATTCTTATGATTTGAAATTTCACAAATACAGTTATAATATAGAAAATACCAACAACAGTTATCAACGAACATGACACATCGTGCATCAAGGAAAATAAAGAGGAAACTAATCAATGTATAGACATTGCTTTATTATCTAAAGATTTAAAACACGATTTTTTTATTAAAAAAAGAGTTAAAAGGCAAAATCCAAGATAGAGAAATAGCTTTAGTAACCTGAAGAATAAAACACCATCTTGCAGGAGATAAAAAATATGTGAAGATGGAAATCATGAAGATGAAAAAGAAACTTCGTCTCTGTATTTGAGTCTTGAACAATTTGTGGGGGATTGCGTTTTAAAGCTAAAAAAGAAATTTGTTAGAAGGAATAGAGAAAGTCATCAACGATGCAATGCATTCCTATTAGAATTGAGGCTCATTAGCAAAACGTATTGTTGTCAAACATGGATTCTTCAACTACACTTCGATCTAGAGTTTTCAATAGATTAATTACAATTATATCCACCTTTAACTTGCTTCTTTAAACAAATAATTAAGGGCATAAAAGTCGATCAATGTGTCAAGAATATTTTAGTCGTTCAACATTTAGCGTGAAATATTCGTGCTTTTATAATAATATAGATATAGATATATTCTATGCAATAGGGGTTGATATTTCTCCCCTTTTAAAAATATTCCTACCTTTTCCCATTTATGTACCCTTTAACAAACCGGTACGTACTATGACGCGACATTAATTAATGTTTGCATTGCTCATTCTCTCCTTTATGATTGGTTCCCAACTACAATTATAGTTTGTTTGGTCAAATACATAAGTAGTCACCTGACTATACCTCAAATCCCTATTACATACTTTCTGAGAATATCATATTACACACGTAATCTTTTAAAAGTATAATTAAGACAGTATTTTTTACTTGACCAGTTTTTCGGGATGTGTGTGATATCACGCGCCAATAAATTCATGACATGTGGTAATAATTTAAAAAAAAATAAAATACTTAAATTTACAATTATACCCCTTACATCTCACTTCGTCTCTTTCAATTTTGCAACGCATGTAAAAACTTCTCAATAATGGCAGCCACCACAACAATGGCAACCACCATAAAACTCCTCAATCTCTGCCCCAAATCCAAACCTTCGGTGGGGGCCACAAGAGCAGTACCAAATCGAGCACTTCCCCTATCTCTTCTTCATCAAATCCTTAGAACCATCCCACCACCAACAACAAATACAATCTCCACCCACTAATCCCTTCTTTTTTTCCTCTATGGAACAACCAAAACTCTTCTTCTAAAACCTACTACGATGAAATTAAGAAAAACTTCGACGAATTCCATCGTCGTGGTGCCGCTTCTTCTTCATCACCCCTTTCATTTTAAGAACTCTACGAATCCAATCTCAATAATAATAATATAATTCTCAGATCCATTGGAATGTTTGACCTCAACGCCATTCACACAAATAGCTGCAACTTTAGGTCCAAAATGTAGCTGGGTTTCGTTTGTTTTGTTTAAGGAAGAACACCCGCGAGGGAGGGGGAAGGGGGAAAAGGGGGAGGGGGGAGAAGGGTTTCAAAGTTAAGGAACCAAATGATAATGTTAAAAAAGAAGAGAATTTTTTGCCACGTGTCATCTAAATAAGGATTGGGATAAAAAGAATTAACAGCTGAACGCGCTTATATTTTTTGTTAAGCACGCGCATGCCACGTAGCAAAAATAGTGTGTCTTAGTTACACTCTTGAAAGGTTGCGTGTGTAATATGATATTCGTCCTCAGAAAGTGCATAACAAGGATTTGGGGTATAGGTCAGGTGGCTACTTATGTATTTTGCCAATTCTAAAATTAGCTTATTTTGAGCATTGTTTTTCGTAAAAATATTTTCAAAAAAAACTTTTCGTAAATATAAAGTTTGGCGAAACACCTTAATTTAAAATATACTTTTGAGCAGTAATTAGTGTTTGATCAAACTTTTTAAAAGTACTTTTAAGTGTATTTTTTTCAAAATTGCTTTTTGAAAAAGTATTTTTGGGGAGAAGCTATTTTTTTTTCCTGCTTCTCAAAAACTGCTCCTGCTTCCCCTCAGAAACAGTCTTTTTTCTCTTATAAGCTTGGCCAAACACCTTAACTTGGAAAAAATATAGTTTTGGCAACAACAAAAAGAGCACTTTTGGTCCAAAAAAAAACTTGTCCGAATAAGGGTGTGTTTGGTATAACCGAAAATGTTTTCCGTGAAAAATATTTTCCAAGAAAATATTTTTTGGAAACAGTAGTAATCTTATTCATTTTCGGTGTTTGGTACGCAAATTTAGAAAAATGACTTCTCAAGAGTATTCATAAATAATTTAGATATAATAAACATGAAGCCATAAACTTTCAAACCGACAACCTTCCGAACCCACAAATTTCATAACTTTCGAACCGCTAAACTTTCAAAACTTGCGGAATTTCGAACCCGTAACGTTTACTAATTTCTAAACCTGTAAACTTCAAACACATAAACCTCCGAACTCATAATTTTGAAACTTGTAAAATTTTTAACCTTTAAACCGATAAATAAAAAAATTAAAACTGAAAAATATATTTAAAAAAAATTTCGGGGGGGGGGGGGGGAGGGTGGGTGGTGCAGAAAAACGAAAAAACAGAAAAAATTATTTTTTTTGCAATGGGGGATGGGGTGCGGTGGGGTAGAGGGGTAGTAGGATGGGTGGTAACGGAAAAACTGAAATTGAAAAAAAAAGCCTCTTTTGGAGAGAGGGTGGTGTGGATTGGTGAGGGTGGGGAAGGTTGAGATGAAGTTTTGGAAAATATTTTCCCTTCTCTTGATAAGGAAAATAATTTCCTCCATTTGGAGGAAAATGAGTTCATAAGGAAAATGTTTTCCAAAACATTTAAGCCAACCAAACATGGAAAAATTGAAAAATATTTTCCGAAAAATATTTTCCTTCGTACCAAACACACCCTAAGTTATTATTGTTTATGCAGAATTTGAAATTTATAAATTCTCAACTTGTGTCAAATCTATAGCACATTTCAATTATTTAATTCGCAGTTATGACAACCCCTATCACAAGAATATATCACGCCTTTCCCCACGAGTCCGGAACCTAAATATTATTTTTTTTGGACTCAAAATACATTACTAAGTGTAAAAAAAAAGTTACCTTTCTATGTATAGCGTCTAAATACAAGACGCTATACCTTAACGGTAACTTTTGCCGTTAAGGTATAGTGTCTTGTATTTAGACGCTATATGCCTGACGATTTGACTGCCATATATAGCGTCTTCATTTCATACGATATACATAGCGTATGAAATGAAGACGCTATACCCCTAATTAAATAACTCCCTTCGTCTTCTGCCCCGACCAGAAACCCTTTCCCCTATTTTTTTAAACCCCCTAGCTTCTGGTCCCTGCCACTGCTCATGTTTTTAAAAAAAAAAAATTGCGGGCCCCTCCCGTCGCACAAAAGGTGAAGAACGTAGGTCCCATATCGTACTGGAGCATTGTATTATTGTGATTTAACTCCATCGTCTTCCAATTTTCACACAAAACACTCACTACATCGAGGTATTTCGATTTATTTTATGTCGAAACTTGTATAATAATGTATATTAGTTGATTGAATGTGTTTCCATGTCGTTTTGTGTTTTATTTGCGAAACTAGTATGTTATATTTATCCGGACTTAGATTAATGTGTTCTAAAATAAATGTAAAATTGAGATTTGATTTTTTATGTTAATATCCGAATTTAGATATTAGTGTTTCCATGTCGTTTTGTGTATTATTTGCGAAACTAGTATGTTATATGTATTTTTGTGAATGTTATGTGATTAACATGTATTTGTTGTTTACATTTAGTTTATTTATTAGCGCAGTATTGTAGAAACTTTTAGCGTAGTAAACTATATAGTATTTTAGTGTAGAGTCCCTGTAGTTTAAGTATTTCTTATACTGGTAGATGAAGATATATACTTTGTACAATTAAATAATCAAAATATTGAATTTGACACACATAAATATTCATGATAGTTTGGTGCTACTGGGCCTCAAATATCGAGCCTGGAACCCAATAGGTATATTTATTAAAAATTAAGAATTTAAATTATAAAACAAACACACACAAAATAATCAAAATATTGAATTTGACACACATAAATATTCATGATAGTTTGGTGCTACTGGGCCTCAAATATCGAGCCTGGAACCCAATAGGTATATATATTAAGAATTTAAATTATAAAACAAACACACACAAAATAATCAAAATATTGAATTTGACACACATAAATATTCATGATAGTTTGGTGCTACTGAGCCTCAAATATCGAGCCTGGAACCCAATAGGTATATATATTTAAGAATTTAAATTACAGAACAAACACACACAAAATTATCAAAATATTGAATTTGACACGCATAAATATTCATGATAGTTTGGTGCTACTGGGCCTCAAATATCGAGCCTGGAACCCAATAGGTATATATATTTTGTACAATTAAATAATAAACAAAGAATTAATGTTGTTTAATTTACAGTTGACGACATGGACACGCCGCCTATACATCCCGGCCCTTACTCTCGTGAGCTATTAGTGCTTCAGGGTGATCATAGGTCCGCCCATGGAGAGTTACTGTCCCAGACTCTCGCGCTAGGAGAGTGGACGACCTGTGGGATTTTCTGAGGCCCAGAGATCTCCACGAGTGTATAGTCCATCGCCTCCAGGCTACGGGATTCTATAAGATTATTGAGATCGGGCGAATATAGGTTGACTGGGCTTTGATCACGGCGTTCATTGAGCGGTGGCGACCGGAGACGCACACTTTTCATCTGCCCATTGGCGAGGCTACCATCACGTTGCAGGACGTGGAGGTTTTATATGGCCTGCCCGTTGATGGCATGGCCGTTTCACTGCCTATTGCCATGAGATCTATGGCGCGTNCGTACTTCCCTACTAGACATGAGTGCCGTCTATGGAGTATTACGGCGACAACGCGAAAAACCATCAATTGCTGGTTTAAACGCCCAGAACACGTAATTGAATATATATTCTGGTTTACCCAGACTCCGCTCAAGCTTCCATTCAACAACCGTCCCGGGGTTAAACTGCTGCAGTGCAGCCATGTACCTAAGCAGATCTGCAAATGACTTATCCCAGTTACCATAGACTATTTCAAGCGCTCGTTTGCGTCCGAGATATGCCTTTCTTTTTGTAATGGTATGGCCATGTTCCTAGTGGACTGCTGTAATGCACTCTTTGATTTTATACCTTATGGACGTTTCGATGTGTGGAATAAGAACAAGAGAAATCAAGTCAATATCCAAGTTGAAGTGATTCCCGCTGAACGTGTCCATTTCGCATATGTGGGTGGGAATGTATTTATCCACTTTCCACAGACCTGTCTTCTTCTTGCTCGCATGCAACATCCAATGACATGGCCAAAACCACCTGCGACAAACAACCTTGTATACAACCGGACTTGACTCCCATACCGTCATCTCACGACACTCTTTTACGTTGTGCATTTTATAAGCCTTGCTTAGGCACGCTTTATCAGGAAAAAGCATGCCCCTTGCCAGCACCGTCGGTCTAGACTCATCCCACATTGCTGTCCGAATTTCATCAAAATCCCTTGTGAGAGCTTCAACATCCGGCATGCTTGGCAAGTTATCAAGGTATGGAATCCCCCTTGAATGAAATGCCACTTGGGACTGGTACACTCTTCGTCCAGGGGGGTGGAGCATACTCTCTCGTCAAATTAGGTCCTTCCTTCTCATCCTCCTCATCACCATCCTCACGAGGAAAGGGTGTCTCGTCTCCAGATTCATCAACATTGTTGTCGTAATCACTGTTCTCTTCCTCACTCTGTGCATCTGCCAGATCCCGATTTAATACGTCGTCTTCGGGCAATTGAGTGAGTACATTTGGTTCAACTTGCTCGTTTTCACTGCACAATCAACAAAATAATAAGATACTGAATTTAATAAATACTTTCCATATAACTGTATCACTTCACTTACAAGTCGTAATATGATGAAATTCCATGATGGACATTTTCATTTCGGTGATGGCTCCCGGATGGACCACCATGATCCAACACACCAAAATTGTGCTTGGGTTCATAATTTGTAAAATTCATATCCGGCCTGTACCCCCTGTTAAGTATATGAGCGTTAATACAAATTCAATACAGCAAAAATGTACATCGTAACACAAAGGAAAATTGAAGCTTACCACTCGTCTTGTGAATTATGTAAAGCAGGTGGGGATAAGTTTAAATCAAGGAAAACTCTTTCATCCGGAACCTGTCCGGCAAAAACTCCTCCAGAATAACCACCCGATGACTGGGGGTTATCCGGAACCTGTCCGGCAACCTCATTGTTTGGAACATCTTCGACCTTGACGTACATATCCAACATTTTGATTACAAGATATTCCCGGTATTCATCCGGAGTCCTTAGAAAATTCCTCAAAGTTTCATCATCGTAGATGTTTAACTCCGAGTAAAAAGCAGCCCCTTGCGGAGTGACGGAATACGGATATCTTCCGGTTACTTTAAGTATCACTAAACGTTTCCTCACACCCATTTTTTTGCATAACAACGATATCAATTTATCGTACTCCATTGTAAGTGGTAATTTAACATGACCCTGTGGAGATAAACTGTACCTCACAGAGTTATTCTCCATCACAACCTCACCCCCCCCCTCCCCCAATATATTTAAACTCTTATTCTACGCTCTTCGAACATTACGGAAAAAATGCTTAAGAATTTAACAACAAGAAAATATTGAATGGGAGTTGGAATTTTTTGTGAACGAAGTTTCCTAAAATCCTAACCACTTTATATAGGAAATGGCTAGCCCGTGATATGGAAATTCTTTGACGTATAGCATTTTATAAATAGACGCTATACTCATTTAAATTACTGTTATGTCAGTTAAATTATTGGTGGGTACATAATCAGGGTATAACATTTTGTTTTTGGACGCTATAGGTATAGCGTATGAAATGTAGACGCTATGCAGTCACGTCAAATCGTCAGGCAGTATAGCGTCTAAATACAAGACGCTATACCTTAACGGCAAAAGTTACCGTTAAGGTATAGCGTCTTGTATTTAGACGCTATACATAGAAAGGTAACTTTTTTTTTTTTTACACTTATTAATGAATTTTGAGTCCAAAACACAATATTTAGGTTCCGAACTCCTTTCCCCACCCATTTCTTTTGTTCTTTATTTCTTCACCGGATACTTTAGTGCTCTCCGACATCTGAAGTAATGAGATAAGGTTAGAAAAAACATGCGTGAAAATGGAGTGATTTTATTTTGTGCCTCACAACAAATGCTAATTGTGTGAGGCCTCTTTTTATCTCACACATTTGTGAACCCATATCTTACATATTTGGGTCCACAAATTTTGGGGACCACAAATGTGTGAGACAAAAAAGAGGCTTCACACAACTAGCGTCAGTTGTGTGAGGCACAAAATAAAATTTTTCGTGAAAATGCATATTTCTAAAAACGAATGAAGGGTCGCAGTGACAACCCTAGCCAAAACCACCAAGTTCACCCTTGCGAGCCAGTAAAACAATCATTGATTTTAAATGTTAATGTCATGAAATAAAGTTACTTAACATGTAATTTATCTTGCTTGATTTCTTATTATCATCATTTATAGTTCAATTACAGAAATAGGATTTTGGCTATGCTTGAAAGTTTACTTTTTGAGAAGTACTTTGTAAAATGAATTTTCAGATAAATTTTGGAAATGTAGAGCTTGGAGTAAAATAATAGTACATAGTTTTACTTTCTGATAATATTTGGTTAGTATTCAATTTTATGCTCGTGAAGGAAATATTAATTATTACACAATTTGCATATATGCATTACTTGCTCACTTAGTATAAAACTAAAAAGAATCAACCATGTATGATGTTATCAAATATTGACGTCGTAGAATTTAATTATAGCGCTACTGACGGTTTACTCATAGAAAAATACAATTAAATTTGTATACGTGATTCATAGAAATATGGATTAAGATGATCTGATTAGTAAAGTTACAAAGAATAAAGGAAACAAAATAAAGATAATTTAGGAAAGAACAAGCCTGTAATTCAGATAAAATCCACCGGAATCAGGATAAATGGAAAGCTTCGATAATAGGGTTTTTTTTTTTTTTTTTTTTTTTTTTTTTTTTTTTAATAAAACTCAAGAAATGAGAGAAAGAGAGATAGCCTTTGCAATTTTTGTATTTCGAGTCCTTACAATGAGTACAAATACTACTATTTATAGTTAAATATGAGGAGACAAGATTTTTAAATCTCGCCCTCTTAAAGATAAATAAAAATCCCTCTTGATGGCTGCATAGCGTTGGGAATACATGCCGAGATTTTCCGTAACGGCTGCTCTTTTAATGCTGCTTTCTGTCACGACCCAAAATGTAACAACCCGACCGATCGTTTTGAGCATTTGCACTTTGCTCGGTGATTTGAGGGCACGAGTAGCTCCGTATGATGTAGTCTGACTTGTGTGTATCGTCGGTTTCGATTTTCGGGTGATTCGCAATTAGTTTGGAATAATGATTCTCAACTAGGAAGCTTTAAATTGGAAGAGTTGACCAAGTTTGACTTTTGAGTATTTGCCTCGGATACGAGTTTTGATGGTTCCATTAGGTCCGGATGGTGATTTTGGACTTCGGCGTATGTCCATATTTGCATTTATATATTTCTAGAAGGTGTCGGCACTCATTGGCGAAAGTTGGGAATTTGAAGATTTGGAATGTTCATAAGTTTGACCAAGAGTTGACTTCGATGTTATCTGGTTCAGATTGTTGTTTCGGGCATTGGAATGTCACGACCCAATTTCCAACCCGATCGTGATGGTGCCTCTCGTGAAGACAAGGCCAGCCAACTAACCCAAATCGTCTCTTTAACAATTATTAAACATAAATGAATAGATAAATACAGCTTAACGACAATAATAACCAGTATTTACAACCCAACACAACCCGACCGGGGTGTCACAAGTCACGAGCATCTAAAGAAGTCTGAACACGACTACAGGGCAATAAATATATACAAGTAAAATTTCTGGAAAACAAAAGACAACATCCGGTACCGCGAACGCTGGCGGTCACCTTGCTCAGCTACAATAACAATACCTTCAATCCGCTAATAACCCGCTACCGGGTGAATGATGCCTGCAACTGCACGCGAGGTGCAGAGAGTAAAGTGAGTACTTCCAACTCAGTCAGTAATAAGAGTAAATAATAACTGAGAGGCAAGAAATCACGTAAGAGCACTCCATCATGCTATATAGGACAGTACAACCCTTTGAGAAAACAGTAAAACCGTGAAAAATCCTTTAGAAAATATCTGGCTCAGTTTAAAAACCTCTTTTGAAAATATCCTTTTCCAATAGTCAAGCAAATGAATGCGTAATCAGATAGTGCAAGTCCGCACATAAGTCAGCCCCTCGGGCACATCACTCCATCAACAAATAACACCAGGGAATCTGGTAAACAGTGCAAGAAGTAGCATGGATGCCAATGACATGAGAGTGCTGAATGTCATGACACGTAGTACAAACAGGAACCAATGCATGAATGCAATGCAATGCACATGACCGTTGCGGCGTACAGCCCGATCCATTTGGGTTCCCGCGCTCACTGTGGGGGTTCAGACTCCGGAGGGGCTCCTACAGCCCAAGCGCAATATCATCATAGTATCGCTGCGGCGTGCAGCCCGATCCATATTCAGTCCAGATCAATGCAAATGAGTCACTAGGGCAATGTCAAGTAATAGCTTTTAACTCAAAATATCAGAAAATGCAATTTACGTCTTTAAACTTTAGCAATATGACTGCACATTTCAAAACTGTCTCAGGACTGAAGTCATTTAACATGCCAAGTGTCATGAAAACAGCAATAATAATCCCTAAAGGATTCAAATAATCGGCACGAAGCCCAAATCATGGCAATCAGTCCAAATCACGATAGCATCAAGCAGGTTTTAGTCAATTACGCAGTAAAATCAACAACCGGGACGGACCAAGTCACCATCCCCAACGGCGCTCTACCCCACGCTCATACCTGGCGTGCAAGTCACCACAATACAGCACTATGATGTGCAAATCCGGGGTTTCAAACCCTCAGGATATCATTTACAAGTATTACTCACCTCGAACCGGTGAAATCCCTAGCTCGCGATTCCTTTGCCCCACGAATCGGCCTCCACGCGCGTCGAATCTAACCAAAATCAGAGCGAATACATCACAATATGCTAAGGGAACAATACCCAATCGAAAACAATCGAAAATTAGCAAGAATCTCGAAACTAGCAAAACCCGAGCCCCGAGCCCGCTTGTCGAAAAATTATGAAATTCACATCACCGGATTTCTCGTCTCGCCACGAGTCCATACATATAAAATTCACCAAAATCGGAGTCCATTTGACCACTCAAATCCCTAGTTTAACTTTCTTAAGTTTCAAGCCCTAACCTCCATTTTTACCCTTTAATTCCTTGGGTTTTCAGTGTTAATCCATGTTTATACACAATAATATCATAATCTAAGTCCAAGAATCCATACCTGATGATAGCCCTCGAAACCCTCTTCAAAAATCGCCCAAAATCTCCTTAGTCCGAAGTCCAAAATGTTTCTTCTCTTTCAAAATCGTGAAAACACTGTTCACTTAAACCCAGCCAGGTCTCCGCTTCTGCGGTTGGGATACCGCACCTGCGGTTCCCGCTTCTGCGTCAAAATAACCGCTTCTACGGTCTAACTTAAAATCCCCAGGACTGCTTCTGCGGTCGCAAACCGCTCTTGCGATGTCCGCTTTTGCGGACTGCCTCTCGTTTCTGCGAAAGCCCTCAAGGACTGCTTCTGCGGAAATTGCCAAGCCCTCAAGGACCGCTTCTGCGGAACCGCTTCTGCGGTCCGTTTCCGCAGAAGCGGAAATATCAGATGACAGCAGCAACAGACCTGAAGCAAACTTTAAAAACTCTCGTTTAATCACTTGAATTCACCCCGAGGCCCCCGGGACCTCAACCAAAAACACCAACACATCCTAATACCTTATTCAAACTTGTTTCAATCCTCAAAACACTTCAAACAACGCCAAAACCATCAAATCACATCGGATTCAAGCCTAAGTTTCTTAAAAACTTCCGAATTACGCATTCGATCAAAAACCCAACCAAACGACGTCCGAATGACCTGAAATTTTGCACACACATTGCAAATCACATATCGAAGCTACAGCAACTCTCGAAATTCCATTCCGACCCTCGGATCAAATTCTCACCCATCCACCGGAATTCGCCAAAATACTAACCTCGCCAATTCAAGCCTAATTCTACACCGGGCCTCCAAAATCAATTCCGATTGCACTCCCAAGTCGCAAATCATCCCCCGAAGCTAACCGAATCACCGGAAATCACATCCGAGCCTTCTAACACATAAGTCAACGTCCGGTTGACCTTTCCAACTTAAGCCTTCCTTAAAGAGACTAAGTGTCTCATTTCCTATCCAAACCAATTCAATTCAACTATAACTCACTCGTTGCTAATAATGAAACATGAAGAAGCAGTAAATGGGGGAAACGGGGCTGTAATACATGAGACGACTCTGTAATAAGTACATTTTGCAAAAAAATGGAGTAAACAAAATCTGTCCATGGCTGAGGTTCCATGGAATTTAGTCTAGAAGAGGAAAAGGGGGGAAGAAGACAACTGGGGATTAGGAAAAATCGGATATCGTTAGACACCAAGCGACAGCGTTTTAGTAGGAGTTCTAGAGGGTTCTATTGTTTGGGCTAAAGTGGAAGATTTCATTTGGGCCTGATTTGGTTGGCTGAGTCATGGGCTAGCTGATGGCCGAATTTTGGGCTTAAAATGGTCCTATTATTCCTTTCTTCCTAGTATTTCCTTGGGCTTCTAAATTAACAAAGTTATACTTGATAAAACAATATTAAGTAGATAATTTAAAATAGTAACAATACTAATTGTAACAATAGTATTAATAATAATAATAATAATAATACTAAAAGTAGTATACTAATAAAGTGGTAGTAGTAGTAGTAATAATAATAACAGTGATAATAGTAAAAGTAGTAATTATAAGAATAACAATAATATCAATATTAACACTAATACTAATACTAATATTAATACTAATGATAGTAGTAGTAACAATTGTAAAAAATAAAAAAAATGTAGCAAAATAGGGTATTCAGTTTATTAGTAACTTAGAAACTCAAGAAAATTAATTAGAAAAAAGGAGGGACAAAATTGGATGTCAACAGCTGCCCCTCTTTGACCGGAGACGATATAAGAGTTTTCGGGCAAAGAAATTGACATAGTAGCCAATTTTGTCCTGACCATCAAGTCGCAAATCATCCCCCGAAGCTAACCGAATCACCGGAAATCACATCCGAGCCTTCTAACACATAAGTCAACGTCCGGTTGACCTTTCCAACTTAAGCCTTCCTTAAAGAGACTAAGTGTCTCATTTCCTATCCAAACCAATTCAATTCAACTATAACTCACTCGTTGCTGATAATGAAACATGAAGAAGCAGTAAATGGGGGAAACGGGGCTGTAATACATGAGATGACGGGTCGGGTCGTCACATCCTCCCCAACTTAAACCAACGCTCGTCCTCGAGCGTACCCAGAGTTGTCCTAGAAGCTAACCAACAGATGAATAACTTTACCAAGCATATACCCGGGGTGATCTCACGTCACCCTATCTCATATAGGTCCGACAACACAATATAGCCAAAATCTCACAGTCCATTTAAACCATAAACCATAGAACCACATTGCACTTTCCGAAATCATACACAATATCAGAACCTCACATCTATACCCAGAATAAACCCGAACCAACTGTAATAACCCATACTTGCAACCTCAGGTGAAATCATATGATATACCACATAATCCAAACACTCGAAATGATAACATCTATTCACAGAAGTTGCCCACAACACCCGGATACCGGTAAAAAAAAAATTTCTTATCCACTAAGGCCTTATTCCAACACTTTCATATACTGCCAACGATGAATGAAACACGCAATAAATCGTAACAATTCCTCAGATCAACCATTCATGAAGCCACTTCCCTTTGACTAATATCACAACCGATTTCCGGGCCATACCTTGATATCATCTCTCTAACAAGTTGCAATCAATTCTGTTCGTATTCATTAATGACTCTAACGATCACCTCGAATCCAACACACCACTCTGGTGATATGATACCTCAATACAGGCCTAAGCCACAACTTGCATAATACGCGTACCAACAAGAAACGACCTGAATATACTCAAAGCATGAAAATAACTCAAACAAAAGAGTTGTACCTCAAGCTCATCAGTACCATCACAACACAAGGCTGAGACCCCGTCTCACATCATAGAAATAGAACACCTGAATCCACCCCGAAAGGTCATAACTCAACGCAGCCTCGCTACGAATGCGCGATCCTATCCAAACACTGTTACACATGGAGCACCTCAAGACACTGTGATCAAAATTTGACAGCCACAACACAATTTGATGTCTGAAACCAAGGCAATTCATTGCACCCAGGTGAAATAAACA
>NW_017670279.1:222317-244069 GCF_001879085.1 Nicotiana attenuata
GCTAGCCAACTAACCCAAATCCTTTACACTAACAATTATTAAACATAAATGAATAGAAGATACAACTTAATGGCATTAGAAACTGTTAATTACTACCCGACCGGGGTGTCACAAGTCACGAGCATCTAAGGAAACCTTAACACAACTATAGGCAATTAATTATATACAAGTAAAATTTCTGGAAAACAAAAGACAACATCCGGTACCGCGAACGCTGGCGGTCACCTTGCTCAGCTACAATAACAATACCTTCAATCCGCTAATAACCCGCTACTGGGTGAACGATACCTGCAACTGCACGCGAGGTGCAGAGAGTAAAGTGAGTACTTCCAACTCAGTGAGTAATAAGGGTAAATAATAACTGAGAGGCAAGAAATCACGTAAGAGCACTCCATCATGCTATATAGGACAGTACAACCCTTTGAGAAAACAGTAAAACCGTGAAAAATCCTTTAGAAAATATCTGGCTCTGTTTAAAAACCTCTTTTGAAAATATCCTTTTCCAACAGTCAAGCAAATGAATGCGTAATCAGATAGTGCAAGTCCGCACATAAGTCAGCCCCTCGGGCACATCACTCCATCAACAAATAACACCAGGGAATCTGGTAAACAGTGTAAGAAGTAGCATGGATGCCAATGATATGAGAGTGCTGAATGTCATGACACGTAGTACCAACAGGAACCAATGCATGAATGCAATGCAATGCACATGAACGCTGCGGCGCGCAGCCCGATCCATTTGGGTACCCGCGCTCACTGTGGGGGTTCAGACTCCGGAGGGACTCCTACAGCCCAAGCGCAATATCAATATAACACCGCTGCAACGTGCAGCTCGAGCCATCCATATATCCAGAAATCACTATAACACTGCTACGGCGCGCAGCCCGATCCATGCTCAGTCCAGAAATGCACATAAGCCCCTTGGGCAATAATAAAATAGCAGTTCTCAGTTCAAAACGTCAGTAAAATATCATTTAAGTTTTCAAATCATGAAAATGACTGAATTTGCAAAACAGTATTAAAACCCTGGACCGAGATCAAATAACATGCAAAGTAATGCAAAAACAGTGATATCAATCCCTGAAGGACTCAAATAATCGGCACGAAGCCCAAAACATGGCAATCAGCCCAAATCGTGATGATAACAAGTAGTTTCAGTCACAAACATAGTAATTTCATTAATCGGGACGGACCAAGTCACAATCCCCAACGGTGCTCTACCCCACGCTCATATCTGGCGTGCAAGTCACCTCAATACAGCACCATGATGTGCAAATCCGGGGTTTCAAACCCTCAGGATATCATTTACAAGTATTACTCACCTCGAACCGGCGAAATCTCAAGCCCGCGATGCCTTTGCCCCTCAAATCGGCGTCCTCGCGCGTCGAATCTAACCAAAATCAGGGCGAATACATCACAATATACCAATGGGACAATACCCAATCGAATACAGTCGAAAAATAGCAACAATCTCGAAACTAGCAAAACCCGAGCCCCGGGCCCACTTCTCGAAAAATTACAAAACTCACATTACCAGATTCCTCGTCTCGCCACGAGTTCATACATACCAAGAACTCCCAAATCCGAGCTCAAATGACCTGTCAAATCCCAAATTGAAATATCAAAAAACTCAAGCCCTAGTCCATCAATTTTAGGCTTAATTCCCTGAATTTCTAGGTTAATTTCACATAATAGACATGTTTTTAACTCAAAGATCTTACCTTCAATAAACTCCAGTCGAAACCCTCTTCAATTGCTCCCAAAAAGCTCTCAAGATGCTCAACAATGGAGGAAAATAATACCTAGCTCGCGGAGGAAATATTTAATAATCAGCCCAGCACTTTCGCTTATGCGGTCCCCATCCCGCTTCTGTGGGACCGCTTCAGCGCTATTCCTTCCGCTTCTGCGGAAATCCCACTCTCGAACCAAACCGCTTCTGCGGTCACAACATCGCATAAGCGATTCCGCTTTTGCGACTACACCAACGCTTCTGCGGAACCAGGCGCCCAGGCCTCCTCACCGCTTCTGCAGTCAACCCATCGCTTAAGCGGGTCCGCTTCTGCGGTCCAAGACTCGCAGAAGCGAGAATACCAGATATCAACAACATTTGAAGTCTCCAAATCCAAATTTCATCCCGCTAGCCATCCGAAATCACCCCGAGGCCCCCCGGGACCTCAACCAAAAGCACCAACATGTCTTAAAACATTATCCAAACTTGTTCCAATCATCACAACACATCAAACAACACTAAAATCATCAATTCTCATCGGATTCAAGCCTAAGTTCTTTTAAAACTTCCGAAACCCGCATTCGATCAAAAACCCAACCAAACGACGTCCGAATGACCTGAAATTTTGCACACACATCACAAATCACATGTCAAAGCTACAGCAACTCTCGGAATTCCATTCCGACCCTCGGATCAACATCTCACCTATCAACCGGAATTCGCCAAAATACTAACTTTGCCAATTCAAGCCTAATTCTACACCGGACCTCCAAAATCAATTCCGATCGCACTCTCAAGTCACAAATCATCCCCCGAAGCTAACCGAATCACCGGAAATCACATACGAGCCCTCTAACTCAATAGTCAACATTCAGTTGACTTTTTCAACTTAAGCTTTCCTTAAAGAGACTAAGTGTCTCATTTCTTATCAAAACCAATCCAAATCAACTCTAACACACCACATACCGATAACAAAACATGAAGAAGCATGAAATGGGGGAAATGTAGCAGTAACACATGAGACGACGGGTCGGGTCGTCACATGGAATAGGTTCGATATATCATTTGGAACTTTATATGTAAAATTTGGGTTCATTCCGGATTCGTTAGGCTTGAATTGGATGCTTGGTTTGAAGTTTATGAACTTAAGAGATTGATCTTGATCGACGATTCGTAATTTTGATGTTGTTGTGCATGATTTGAGGCCTCAAGTAGGTCCGTGTTATGTTATGGGACTTGTAGGTATGTTCGGACGGAGTTTCGGGGGCTCGGGTAAGTTTCCAGGTGATTTCATACCATTTCTAGGCCATTTTTAATTGCTGGTTTTTGTCTACAGGGGTGTACATTGCGATAGTGTGGATTTGGTCGCGATAGCAAAGAGAAAAATAGGAAAAATGGAGTTGTGAATCGCGATCGTTGAAGACTTCTTGCGATCGCGTAGAAGAAACTCTCTGCTGCACTGACCCAATTTTGGAATCTTATAACTTGCAATCTATAAGGAATTTGGATATGATCCAAAAATAGAAATTGTATTCCTTTGTGTCTTTTTTCAGAAAATCAAACCATTTGTCATTTGGAGTTTTGCACTAAAAGCTATGGCTAATACACTACAGGCTGTCTGAGAAAAGTTGGGAAGGGTTAAATGAAAGTTTGTTCATCGCGATCGCATATGGTAAAAATTGTCCTACAAAATTTTGTAATCGCGATCGCGAGGTTTGTGACCGCGATTGTGAAGGGTACCCCTGGAATAGTGTATAAAGTACTGTATTTCGAAGGTTTTGGACATTTATGCATATTTGGAGCTATGGATCTCGGATTGGGATAATTTTTGAAGCAATTTTCACCATATCGATTGGGGCAAGTGTTCTCCACTCATTTTTGATTATATTTTACAAATCTATCTTTGTTTTTAACATTTGATTGAGGATTTCAAGAGAGAATTGAGGGTTTTTGTCTAAAGTTTCATAGAGTGAATTGTCGAGTTTTTAACATCGATTCGGAGTCGGATTTGGATGAAACTAGAATGATTGGACTCAAAATTGAATGGGTTGTCGAATTTTATGAGTTTTGTCAGGTTCCGAGGTGCGGGCCCGAGTTTGACTTTTTGGTTGATTTTGGGCTTTTAAGTAAAGATTCGACCTTTATCAATTGGAATTGTTTCTTTAGGTGTTATTTGATGTTCTTGAGTAGCTTTTGGCTAGTTTCGAGCGGTTCGGAGGTCGGTACATGCGGAATGGTATTTTTGGAGCATCATTTGGCTTAATCGGTGTTGGATTTTGCTTGCTCGAGGTAAGTAACACTTTTAAACTTGGTGCTGAGGGTATGAAACTCCAAATTACGTGTTATGTGATTGATGTTGAGGTGACGCACATGCTAGGTGACGGGCGTGTGGGCGTGCACCGTGTGAATTGTGATTTAGTCGATTCCATGGGAACTGTGGGGCTATCTTCTTTGAATATTTTCCCTGTACTTTATGTGTTAGAGTACCTGAGCTGTAATTCATGCTAGAAATCATGCTTAGGCATATGTTGGTATTATTGGGACCCACTAAGGTTATTTTTGCTGTTGAATTATATGTTTAAATTGAATTTTCATACTCAGTCATATTTATTCATTGCATATCATATCTCAGTCTCTGTTGCTATTTATTGATACATCATATCATTATTTTTGGGCTAATTTTATGACATTGTGAGTCTGAGAGACTGGAAAGATTGATGACTGAGTGAGGCCGAGAGCCTGATTGTGAGTGATATTTATGGGATCGGGCTGCACGCCGCAGCATATTTTATTGATTATTACCTGGATCTGGCTTATTATAGCGCTTGGGCTGAAGGAGCCCCTCCGGAGTCTGTACACCCCCAGTAAGCGCAGTTGACATTTATATTGAGGGATGGATCTTCCCTGGGCATGGATCTTGCCTGAACCATTTATATTTGGGGATGGATCTTCCCTGGGCTGGATTGGCCTTATACGTTACTGAGTGACTAACCGTCAGTTGATATATATATTCGGGATGGATTTTCCCTGGCCTGGATTGGCCATATACAGTACTGAGCATGAGGTTTTATTTATGTTTGGTTGGGCTGGATCTGCCCTGTACAGTGCTGAGTATCGAGCGTGATGAGTGAGAGAGTGAGACCATGAGATTGAGTACTCTGAGAGTGCGAGTTCATGAGTTCGTCGCTAAGATGCACTATGTTTGGCATGTGTATTTGAGATATAGGCATAGCGATGCATTTCCTCACGCTACCCGGTTTTGGTGACATTCATGATTTCACCTGCATAGTGACATGTAAGCATAGAGATGTACTTCCTCATGCTATCTGAAAAATGAAACATTGTATTTATTGTTAAAAGGATTTTGGAAAAATATCATAGCTTTACAAACTTACTCATATTTTGCTGATTTCGGTAAAAGATTTGAGTTTTCATTGATATACTTGAAAAGCACGCATAGTTTCTGGAACTGTGAACGA
Organism: Nicotiana attenuata; assembly: GCF_001879085.1. Classification (NCBI taxonomy): domain Eukaryota; kingdom Viridiplantae; phylum Streptophyta; class Magnoliopsida; order Solanales; family Solanaceae; genus Nicotiana; species Nicotiana attenuata. The sequence continues at coordinate 227,526 of NW_017670279.1, forward strand.
GCTGAGCATTATATCTCTGAGTTACTTCTTTTATCACTTTTATTATGTTGTTATGAATTGTTGTTGGTTATTGGTATTGGACCCTGAACCATGTCCCAACTTGTCACTACTTTCTATCTAAGGTTAGGTTTGTTACTTATTGAGTACATGGAGTCGGTTGTACTCATAGTACACTTATGCACCTTGCGTGCAGATGTTGGATGCTGATGTTGTTGCATACGGTGGGAGCTAGATCGAAAAATGTACCTGCGTTCTAGTTATGGCTATCACTTGTTCTTGGTAGCATTAGATTCGAATTATGTTCATTTACATTTTGAGCAGATGTTGTAATTGTTTCACGTCAGTCTTGTAAAAGAAAAAATCTAAATCTTAGACGCTCATGATTTGTACTACTAATCCTTGGGAAATTCTTTGTATAAAAGCAAATGTACTATCATTTCTTCTCTTAATAAATCTCATTAAATTGAATAGTTATTAATTGGCTTACCTAGCGGGTTGGGTTAGGTGCCATCATGGATAGTCGGATTTTGGGTCGTGACAAAAATCCAACTAGTCATGATGTCACCTAAGCCGACCCGCTAGGTAAGTAAATTAACAACTATCCAATTTGATGAGATTTATTGAGACAAATGAATGACAAAATAACTGAATCTTTATACATTTTCCAAGGAGTGGTAGTACAAATCATGAGCTTCTAAGATTTAGAATTTACAAAGCTGGTATGAAATAAAGTGTCACGCCCCGAACCTGGGGGGCGAGACCGGCACCCGATGCCTCACTTAACCTAGCGTACCAACTTGCGACTGAGGGACTCTGATCATACAATGTCATACTTTTGCCATGGGGCCACATTGCAAGACAATTTGCGAAGCAAAATATAAAACTGAACGGAAACTAGCTTTGATGATTGCTCAATGTTGGAAATAAATGTTGAGATTTTTTGTAACAGCTGCTCCTTCAATGTTGCTTTCTCCAACCGATATCTTGCTTTCAAATCCACTTCTCTGATCTTTATGTCCTCGAAATTTGTACAATACCGGTAACATATCTGTATCCGGTATTAACTATCTGTTGACTCATCTATGCCCTGTCACCACTGTCACGTGTCTGCTCGAGAGATATCCACCCGTAAACTCTAAATTTTTCCCAATACACTGACTCATTGTAATGGTAATGTTTCCACAATTTAACAACTCAAGTGGGTATGTTAAAACTGAAAATTCGCAAAATGTTTGGAGCTTTACACAAGGCAATGGATCAATGATATCGTTGGAGATCATACACATGATAAACCATGAAGACAGGATCATTTCTATTTATTATAAAGATACGTTACAGATGAAACGCTGAGTACTAGAGAAGTGTTTGCTCAAAAGTTATCACATACCTTATGAGTATAAAACAATATAAATAAATCACGGGAAAATCGTAGCAAACCGTAATAATCCGTTGGACCAAATGAAGGAAACGAAAATAAGTACTCAGAGTTAGGAGGGGAAACATTAGGATTCTTTATTGATAATGTTGATTTGGCCTGCCTCTCCATGAAGAGGTTCAGAGCCTTACAATGGTGTTTTTCTCTCTCACAATATGGTATCATTGTGTTTTTTCTCTCTCTCCCGGATAGTGACCGAGAAGCAGCCCCCTTTCTAGGGTTTCCTCTCTTGCTATTTATAGCTGTGAGCTTCGGGAGTTGGCAATAAGTGGCCGTGACCACGTTGGGATTTCGCCTTCATGGTGGCGAATGGGCCGTGGCCTTGTTGATCGAATCAGATGAGGGTTGAATATCGTTAATTCTGAGTGGTCGTGCCACTAGTTAATCATGAATTAGCTTAAGACAGGATTAGCTTCGTTAATTAGCGTGGGGTCGGATTCTGACCCATACAAGAAGGAAAGCATCCAATTCTTTGAGGACAATATAGGAAGGCGAGTACAACAACAACAACAACCACCCAGTATAATTAATCCCACAAGTGGGGTGTGGGGAGGGTAGGATGTATGCAGCCTTACCTCTACCCTGGAAGGGCAGAAGGACTGTTTTCGAATCTAGGAAGGCGAGTGTGAACGCTTATTAGTTACCAAGTTCCAGGTAGCTAGCTTTGTGGCCTCTTTAGAAGGGAGGAAAACGATTTGATCATCTTGAAGAAAATGACAAATTGGTGTAGTTCCAGGCCTAACCTTGAGAACTACAAAAGGCAATCCCTTTGGGTGCCAAAAAGATGTATCTTTATGACACACCGATACTGCTTTGACTTTTGTTCCATCATCACCAACCATAGATATCATAAATGTCTTGGTACTTCCTCCAATATGGCAATAATGCACTGCATATGCATAATTTAGTTTGTGGCATACTATGTTATCCCCATGAGCTATCTGTTGAACTTGTTTAATGGTACATTTTCTTCTTAGTGTTAGTGTTATCTTGTTTTAGATCAGGAACAACTTCATCTGTAGAATCACGATAGCAATCATTTTCTCCAAATAGTTGATAAATAACAAAATTAAGTGGCTTCAATGATTGATAAATTAAGTGACAAAAAAAGAGCTTTCTTCAATCCTATCTATTTTGACTGAACCTGTTTTTCTTTTGACCTTCTAATTTAATTAGCATAAGATTTTATTCAATTTTACAAAGACTGGAGAATTTATAACAAACATATAATTATATTGCCAAGTCCAAACGACATCCATATACTGATTTTTTTTCAGTATGATGTTTCAATTACTTTTTGCGATCTTCACAAAAACTAAACTGATTTTCAAAATTTATTTTATCTTTCAGTTCTTTGTGTATCAAACAATTCCGTTAGAAGAAAATAATCCGACAAGGATATTTTATTTTATTTTTGCAAATCTCCTGTGTTATTTTTCTATAGAATCTCTTATGAAAATATCATATAACTAAAATAACGTTTATAAAAGACTTCAAACCCTGTAGAAGAGTGAAATAAAAGAGAGAGTATTGAACAATTTTCTATTTTCTTTCATTGAATGTGCACCTATTTATACAATTTATGAGCTAAGGGAATAAAATAATGATCAATGAATTCTATACAAGTGTCTAACTAGTATTGGCTAAAAGAATAACAAAATAACTACCTAAGGAATCCTATATAACAAACTCACGTGGGAATAGAAGGATCCAGAATGGGATCCAATATTTTAACTCTATCTAATTGACGTGTCTGTATAAATTGAGCAGATGGCCCAATTGTCACTAAATGAGCAGACGGCCCAATTGTCTGATTTGTCTGAGGCCCAAATGTTGAATTAAACATTGAATGTATCAAAGGCCCAGGTGTTGAATCAGTAGGCTTTGAATATATCGAACCTTTACCTTTTCCTTCTTCTCCATTAACGTCTTCTTCATCTGCTCCATTAATACCAGAGTTAACACCCCCCCCCCCCTCAAGTTGGAGGGGAGAGAAGAGACCCCCAACTTGCCAAGAATGGAAAAATGAGAAGGCCCCAAAGGTTTTGCGAAGATATCAGCGAGCTGGGAAGAAGACGGAACAAAATTTAGAGAGATCAGTCCAGAGAGAAATTGTTGGCGCACAAAGTGACAATCGAGTTCCACATGTTTGGTACGTTCGTGGAAGATGGGATTGCGAGCTATATGTAAAGCTGCCTGACTATCAGAGTGAATAGGAATTGGAAGGGTCGGAGGTGCCGATAGATCTTGAAGGAGACGGTTCAACCAGGTTAATTCAGCAACAAGGCGACGCATTGAGCGATACTCTGCTTCCGCTGAAGACAAAGAGACAGAAACTTGCTTTTTTGGACTTCCATGAAATGGGTGAACCTCCAAGACTTATGAAATACTCACTGATGGATCGTCTGGAATCTACACAGAAGCCCAATCAGCATCACAAAAAGCAAGAATGGAAAAGGAGGGATCTTTGCTAATAAAAAGCCCTTGGGCAGGAGCAGTACGCAGATAACGAAGCACTCTTAGAGCAGCTGTGCATAAACTGAGATAGATGTTGAACCGCAAATGAAAGATCTGGGCGGGTATGCGTCAAATAGTTGAGCTTGCCAATCAATCGCCGATAACAAGTAGGATCAGAGAGTAAGTCACCAGTGTCAATGGAGAGCTTGCAAGAAGGATCCAAGGGAGAAGAAGCCGTAGGAAGATGATCACAATTGAACTCAGAAAGTAGGTCAAGAGTGCACTTGCGCTGACTGATGATGACGCCTTGAGGTTCTTGAAGTATTTCCAAACCTAGGAAATAATGTAAGTCCCCCAAATCTTTGACTTTAAATTCAGCATTCAAGAACTCTTTCAATTTTGCAATCTCTGATGGATCATTTCCAGTGAGTAAAATGTCGTCGACATAAATAGCCACAATAGAAATTGAGTTCCCTGGCCTCTTAAAGAATAATGAATAATCATTGAGCGATGAGGAATAACCTTTAAAGTTTAAGGCAGCCCCTAAACGAGCGTACCACTGGCGTGAGGCCTGTCGCAAACCATATAATGACTTTTGGAGTTTGCAAACAAGGTGAGGATTTGTGGGAGGCAGCCCATTAGGAAGCTTCATGTAAACTTCTTCTTGTAACTCACCATGTAAAAAAGCGTTATTCACATCTAGTTGAGAAATAGGCCATCCCTTTTTCACTGCCACAACGAGAATACATCGAATTGTGGTCATCTTGACCACTGGGGAATAGGTTTCATTGAAATCTATGCCTTCTGGCTGAATGTCCCCTCGAATGACCAATCGTGCCTTTAATCTTTCAAGAGTTCCATCCGATTTGTGTTTCACCTTGTAAACCCATTTGCAAGGTAAAGCCTTCTTTCCGGGTGGCAATGCAACCAACTTCCAAGTTTGGTTTTGCTCCAAAGCTGCAAGTTCAGAATCCATGGCTTTCTGCCATCCAGGGTGCATAGCAGCTTGAGAATAGCTTAGTGGTTCAGTGATAGTAGAAATAGTGCTGAGTAGTTGTTGGTTTGAAACTGAAAGAGCTGCAAAGGGGAATACAGGGGGACTAAGGGGATGAGTGAAACAAGCAGCAGTCAAGTTAGTGAGATAAATGGAGTCACAAACAAAATCATCCAAATATGCAGGCCTGTTGTGTTCCCTCTGTGATCTTCTGGGAGCAGGAATAGGAGAGGGAGATGGAGGGGTGGGGATAGTAGGTGTAGAGGCAGGAGAAGGTGAGGAAAGAGTAGAAGAGGGATCAGGAGAAGAGGGTATGGGAGGATCTGGTACAGTAGGAATAGAAGGAGTTTTAGTGAAGATGGGATTGGAGGAAGAGGAAGAAAAAAATGGAAATTCAGTTCATGGAAAAGTACATCTCTGGAAACAAACACCTTCCTAGTTTCTAGGTTCAAAAGTTTGTACCCCTTCTTTCCTGTTGGATATCCTAAAAAAACACAAGGCATAGCTCTAGGTTCAAATTTGGCCCTATTGTGTGGCAAAGTAGAGGCATAGCAAAGACATCCAAAGCATCTAAGGAAGCTATAATTGGGAGGTTTACCAAAAATGATTTCATATGGTGTTTTTCCATTTAGGACAGAAGAAGGGAATCTATTTATGAGAAAAGTAGCAGTGAGTAAACATTCTCCCCAGTAGATGATAGGAAGTTGAGATTGATACATTAAAGCCCTAGAAGTTTTCAAGAGATGTCGATGCTTCCTTTCAACAATGCCATTTTGTTGAGGAGTAGCAGTGCAAGAGGTTTGGTGAATGATTCCTTGTGAAGCAGAAAAATCAGAAATTGTAGAACTTCCTCCCAATTTTAGTGCATTGTCAGACCTGATGACTTTAACCTTAGAATGAAATTGCCTTTCAACCATAGCTAAAAAATACTTTAACAATGTAAAAGCATTACTCTTAGCACTCAAAAGATAGGTCCAAGTAGCCCTACTATAATCATCAACTATGGTAAGAAAGTATTTGTATCCATCATATGTAGGTGATTTACAGGGTCCCCAAGTATCAATGTGAACCAATTCAAACACAGTAGTAGATTTGATAGAGCTAAGAGGGAAAGGTAATCTGGACTGCCTTGGTAAGAGGCAGATTTCACAAATGCAATTAGAGTTAGGAATAGAGGAAATGAAACTGAACTTTTTCATTGCAGAGAATGGAATGTGACCCAATCTAATGTGCCACAATTTTACATCTGAATTGTTGTTTTTAGGAATAGAAATAGAACTACAAGTTGAAGTACAACTAGTATGCAAAACTTTAGACTTAGAAACTACTGAAGTGCTGAAATATTTCTGAAGCTGACTAGAAGAAGAATTGAGCAGGTAAATCCCATTCCTTGCTTCACCAAGAAGCAGAGGGATCTTCACTGAAAGGCCCTGCATAAGACAACAAGTAGGAGAAAACATGAGATTGCATATCATTTGTTTGCAGAATTTTTGCACTGATATAAGGTTAATTCTGAATGAAGGAACAAGAAGCACATTATGTAGGATGAGATTAGGATAAAGAGTGATTGTCCCCCCATGAGTGACCTTAACTCTAAATGAATTAGGCAAGTTAATAAACAGAGGTGTGGACAAAGGGGCAAGAGAGGTGAAGAATTGAGAGTCAAAGGACATATGCTCCGAGGCCCCTGAATCTATGATCCAAGAGTTAGAGTTAGCATAGGTCAAGTAAGTAAGCCACAGGATTGTGGAAAATGTTACCAGCACATTGAACCACATTAGCTTGCACATCTGAAGGCTCTGAAGGTGAGGTTCCAGTATCACTGATCTGGATATTCTGAAGAAGTTGAATCAGTTGAGAAAACTGATCCTGTGAAAGAGAGCTTCCTCCCCTTTGATTTGCAAAAGGGAGTTGAACATTTACTGGAGCAGCAGTCATGACAACATTGCTCCTTATTCCACCTTGCATCTTTGTTGTTTTAGTGAACTTAAAATTTGAAGGAAACCCTATGATTCTGTAACATTTGTCAACTGAGTGACCCTGTTTCTTACAGTGAGAACAGACGAGGTTATTCCTTTTCCCTTTGAAATCATTCTGTTGAAACTTCTGTGTTGAAGGTTGTTGATGTGCAGCTAGGAATGAAGAAGAATCACCAGGAAAATTAGGATTGCTATAGGCTTCTCTTTGTTTCTCATCCTGAATCAACAGAGCATATACATGATTGACATTGGGTAAAGGAGACATCATCAGAATAGTGCTCCTAACAGCACTATATATGTCGTTCAACCCCATGAGGAATTGGACTAGTCTCTCATCTTGTAGTGACTTAACCATTTTTACCTTTCCTCCACAAGTGCATGTGCATGAGCATGTCACTTTAGTGTATAAAGTATCAAGTTCATCCCATGTCATTTTCAGTTTGGTGAAATAGCCTGCAACATCATTTGAACCTTGAACTAAATCACTAAGTTCCTTTTGCAGGTGGTAGAGTTTGGCACCATTTGATTGTCCAAACCTATCCTCAAGATCAGTCCATAAATCCCTTGCAGACTTAGAGTAAATAACACTCCCAGCAATGTCTTTGGATAGAGAATTAAGAAGCCAAGACGTTACCATGTCATTGCAGCGATTCCATAACTTGAATTCTGCTGCAGCTGAGGTTGGAGAAGGACAACTCCATCAATGAATCCGAGCTTATTCTTTGCCGAGAGGGCAATGAGAATGGATCTCCTCCATCCTCCATAACCTTGGCCATCAAAAGAAGAGGCAACCAAGGTCACACCTGGAGAGTCAGAGGCATGAAGATAATAGGGACTACTAGGATCCACGATTGTGGAGGTCCCAGATCCAGTAGAACCCATTTGAATTAAAAAATAGAAAATTGGAAGGAGCAGCTTAGAGGTGCTCTGATACCATGTAGAAGAGTGAAATAAACGAGAGAGTATTGAACAATTTTCTGCTTTCCTTCATTGAATGTGCACCTATTTATAAAATTTATGAGCTAAGGGAATAAAATAATAATCAATGAATTCTATACAAGTGTCTAACTAGTATTGGCTAAAAGAATAACAAAATAACTACCTAAGGAATCCTATATAACAAACTCACGTGGAAATAGAAGGATCCAGAATGGGATCCAATATTTAAACTCTATCTAATTGACGTGTCTGTATAAATTGAGCAGATGGCCCAATTGTCACTAAATGAGCAGACGGCCCAATTGTCTGATTTGTCTAAGGCCCAAATGTTGAATTAAACATTGAATGTATCAAAAGCCCAGGTATTGAATCAGTAGGCTTTGAATATATCGAACCTTTACCTTTTCCTTCTTCTCCATTAACGTCTTCTTCATCTGCTCCATTAATACCAGAGTTAACAAACCCGCATCGTCCATTTTCTCTTCTTTCGTTTTCAGTGCTAGAGCTATGTCACTAATTTTTCGTACGAGACCATATAAAGGGTACAGAGTTCGGAAGTTATCACATGGCTTTGTAATTCTTTACAAATTTATTTATAACTTTACGTCTTTTATATGAAAGATCTTTATTTTTAAACATAAGAAATATGAAAATAGCACCAAAAAAATCTTTGCAAAGTTTTCTTCTATTCAAATTGTAGATGGCTATGTTCATCCATATCCTTTTACTAAACAAATTTAATTAAGTTATAATATGCATAAGACATCAGAAGATCGACAAATAATGAAGCGGCAAAAATTTTCTCAACATGTAATGTCAAATATGACTAATGAGAATTTCATACAATCGACCCCGATATTTTGGATTTGAGGCGCGACTATTGTTATTGTTGTTATATGTAATACAAAATTACAATACCCCTTGAGTTGACAAACCTGGTTGGGGAAGGAAGTCTTTGATGACTTCGGGGATTTGAGTGTTGGGCAATTTTACTTTCCAATAAACTTCAGGAGATATTGCTGTATGAGTACTTGCCACAAAAGCAAGCTACATATATAAAACAATTAACAATTTTCTATCAGCATCTTCCATGTAAACAATAAGCCTTCCATTTTCAAATACTTCCGATTTTAATTTTGTCAAAGAATACTGTATGAGCATATATGTATTGATTGATAACCAAACATCATTTGTCATAGAGTACTATATGAGCAGATATGTATTGATTGAAGTATCATTGTCGCGACCGGGAATTCCCACCTTCGAGTCTGTGATGGCGCCTAACATTTCACTTGCTAGGCAACCCAACGTTAAAATAATTTATCCATTTTTCATCAGTTTAAATTAAATAATGAGAAAGAACTGAAATAACTGCAATAATCCAAAGTAAAGTGCGGAAGCTAAAACAACCAAAACATCTGGTACAACCCTGGATCCGGTGTCACAAGTGCACGAGCTACTAGAATAGTACAAACAAGGGTATGAAATAAACATAAAGCTGTCTGAAGGAAAATACACAGCTAAATAAAAGGGAAGGGGACTCCAGGAGCTGTGGGCGCTAAGCAGCTGTACCTCAAGTCTCCACAAGCTGGCCAATCCGAGCACGCTAATAACCGCCGCTAGGACCAACTCCAAAATCTACACAAGAAATGCAGAGTGTAGTATGATTACAATCGACCCCATGTACTGTGTAAGTGTCGAGCCTAACCTCGACGAAGTAGTGACAAGGCTAAGGCAGGTCACTTACACTACAACCTGTATGCAGTATATAATAAAACAGGAGAAGGAAATACAGAAAGAAATAAGACAGTAAACTGAAGAAAATAGCTAATCCTCAAAGGAAACCAGTACAGATCAGAATTACCAGTCCTTAGAGTTCCATACAACAAATACCGAGCCAACTCAGTACATAGATATAGAAGCACATAGGTTGTTGCGGTGCGCAACCCGATCCCACCGTACAGCACAATCCTCCCTTATTCCATCGTAATAATGTCACAATCATAAACAATAATTATATATTGCGGCGTGCAACCAGATCCCACCATATAACAACATCAGTGTCATAATTCACCCTTATTTCACCGTATCAATCCACCTTTATTTCATCTGTTGCGACGTGCAACCCGATCCCACCATATCAGTGCAAGGTCACCCTTATCCAACCATATCAATCCATCCTTATTTGACATGTTGCGGCGTGCAACCCGATTCCACCATATCAGTACAAATATTCACTGAGTACAGTTAAATTCATAGTTCAAATCACAAGAACCTCTTGGATTGATGAATATAAAGCTGAATCAGAAAGGAAACCTTATACCAACTCGGAAATTCGAATAGGTGATACTATACGACAAGACAAGTCCAGTAATGACAATTAGAAGGTGCAAGTAATTCAATTAAGGCAATAACACGAGTCATGAAAGCATGAAAAGGTCTAACATGTTTAACAGGAAAAACAATGATTAACAAGGAGCAAATAAATCATGGAGGGCATTTAGAACATATAACAATTAAGGCATGGAAGGAGATAATTAAGGAAAAACAGAAAATCAGGGAAACAAGTAATTCGGCGGCGTATAAGCACTCGTCACCTCGCATATACGCTGCAACACATGAAATCCAAATAGCACATAGTCCGAGGGTTCCTAATTCCTCAAACAAGGTTAAACTCAACACTTACCTCACTTCGCAGTCAACTCAGAGCTCTATCAGGGCCTTTTCCCTAGAATCCGGCTCCAAATCACTCATATCTAACTACAATTGACTCAATAATATCAAATATTGCTAAAGAAATCAATTACAATGCATAAACTTAGAGTTTCCAAAATTTCCCCCAAAAAGTCAAAAATCAACCCCGGGCCCGCTTGGTCAAAAACCCGAAGTTCGGACCAAAACCCGATTACTCATTCACCCCCAAGCCAGGTTATGTAATTTGTTTCGAAATTCGACCTCATTTTGAGGTCTAAATTCCAATTTTACAAAAATCCCTAATTCTGTCCAAACTCCCAATTTCTACCATAAAAATCCTAGATTTTAGGTGAAAATCTTATGAAATATAATGGGTAATTGAAATAAAGTAGGTTAGAATCACTTACCAATAATTTGGGGAAGAAAAATTCTTGGAAAAATCGCCTCCAGGATTTTCTAGTTTGAAAATTTTGAAAGAATGGACAAAATCCCATTTTTGGGATTGTTTTAAACACTAGCTTCAGGTGTTTATCGCGAGAGTACCTTCGTGATCGCGAAGAAGGAAACCAGATGACAGCTGAAGCTATGAAAAATCAGATTTTTTTTTCTAAGTACAAACCACCCGTAGCCTATCCTCACCCGAGCCCTCAGGGCTCCAAACCAACTATGCACACAATTCCAAAAACCTCATACGAACTCGCTCGCGCGATCAAAACACCAAATTAACGCCTAGAACTACAAATCAGACACCAAATCAAATAAAATTTTCAAGAAAACTTAAGAACTTTTATTTTAACAACCGGACGTCTGAATCATGTCAAACCAACTCCGTTTCTCACCAAATTCGACCTCAAGGGGTCTGGATAATGTTTCATTTTACACTTTTCTGTACCCGACTTCAGGAGGTCTTGGTTGTGCCCGGCCTTAAGAGGACTCGGCAATGACGCATAACATATCGCCTCGTATCCGGCCTCATAGAGGACTCGGTTATATCACCTAACACATTATTTCGTGCCCGACCTCCTCGGGTGCTCGGTTAAGTACAATAAATACACATATATGAAAGTACATATATAGATGGCACAGTGATAATCACGAGCTCCATTACTTAAATTCTCTCCAATTTTGCTTTTGATTCTAGCCTAAATCGTTTTAGAAACTTTTATAAAGCTTGAGAGCATTTTGGGGTACTAAACCTAATAATGTTGTATATCCTCAAAAAGGAGAAAGTTCCGCTGCTTTTTTATTCAGTCTAGAAACTTCACCGCCCTGTCCCGGCCACTGCACCCGGTGGGACAGCTGGCACAAATCTGATGAAATGTAATAACCTTTTTGTCCGTTGGCATAGCACCGGCTGATTGGCTGCGCTAAAGGCTAAACTTGTCGATCCTTCAACTTTATGGGTGGATAAAGAATGCGGCCGGGTGTCACAAAATACGTATGATGTTATCAAACATTGATGTTATGTTTTAGAATTTAAGTACAACACCACGGACTCACCGCAGTACTCAAAGATTTACACCTCGAAAACATTTCACAAGGCTAAGGATCAATGATATCTTTGCGGATCATACAAAAAAAATACCATGAAGCTAGGATCATTTCCATTTATTATAAAGACACATTACAGATGAAAGGCAGAGTACCAGAAAGGAAAACGACCACTCTTTATAAAGGGCAAACGAGGATGGCGTAAACGCTTATTCATTAGCTTATTAGGCCTATTTAGAAGGGACAAAGACGATTTGATCATCTTGAAGAAAATGACAGATTGGTGTAGTTCCAGGCTTAACCTTGAGAAATACAAAAGGGAATGCCTTTGGGTTCCAAAAAGATGTATCTTTGTGGCACACTGACAGTGCTTTCACTTTTGTTCCATCATCACCAATCATAGATACCATAAATGTTTTGGTGCTTCCTCCAACATGACAATAATGCAGTGCATATGCATAGTTAAGCTTGTGGCATACCATGTTATCCCCATCAGCTATTTGTTCAACCTCTTCAATGGTGTATCTTTGCGATTTCTGAGTTTCCCCTTGTACCTCTGATGTAATTGCAAGGATATCGGTTGTCCCGAGCATGGATAAGCTGAAATCTACCATAGACTCCAAAGAAGTTGCACATATTTTCTTTTCTTTATGTTCTACTTCTGGCTCTTCACAAAGTTTGATTGTTTTCTCAATTGTTTGAGCATCCTTTGATCCACTATCTATCGAAAAATGGTTGAGAATTTCTGAGATTTTCTCCATCGAGAAGGGAATTGATTCCACAAATTGCCGAGGCAAAAAGGGTGCTTCATTTTTATTTAGGAGAGAGGGAAAGCTGATCACTTTTCCTTTCTCCAAGTCCTTTTCTAATAAGAAGTACTGTTTCAAAGGATGATCATCAGTTACTTGTCGGAGCTCATTCTTGTTAGTATCACAATTCATGCTAGGGTTTTCCTTTTTTAGCACACGACGATCATAATTCGTAGCAGCTTTCTCTTTAGTGTTAGTGTTGTATTGTTCCAGCTCACGAAGATATTCCTCTGTAGCAGCATGATGCCAGCTAATGGCTATATATCCACTTAAACCGTAGTATACTTTCTTCTGAATGTTACTGTTATCTTGTTTTAGCTCAGGAAGAACATCATCTGTACAATCACGATACCAAAAAGTTGAATAATGGCAAAATTAAGTGGTTTCAATGATTCTGTTTCAAGAAAAGAAGTTTTCTTCGATCCTGTCGGGGAAGAATGTGGAAATTTCATTTCATTCACTTAATTTGTTTTTCTTTTGACATTCTTTAATTAGCATAGAGATAGTACAAAGACTGAAGAATATATGATAAACATATAATTATATTGATAAGTTCAAACTATATCCATATATACCCATTTTTCCAGTACATTATTGTTTTTATTACTGTTTGCACTTGACAAAAAACAAAGCTGTTTTCAAAATTCATTCTACCTTTTTCAGTTTTATTGTGTGTTAGACAACAAAGAATATACTTAGGCTGGTATTGTTTGCTTCAAAACTCTGTACATCAATTGCTTTCATAGCACTTTATAAATTTACTTTTAGTTTTGTTTTTTTTACGGGATATATTTATTTTACACATAAGAAACATGAAATTAATTAAAACACAAGCGATCTTTGCATGGTCATTTTCTTTTATTCAAATTATAAAGGAGTATGTTCACCAATTTTCCTCATTGTGGTATGTTTGCCTTTCTGGGAATACAGTAATATTCCGAATTCGTCAATTGGTTTTGTAGCTCGATCTTTATATAATTATTTGGAGCAGTACGTCCTTTTGTATAAAATATTTTTATTTTTATACATAAGAGATATGAAAATAACACAAAAGATCTTTTCAGGAAGCAAAAATTTTCTTCTTCTATTCAAATTTAAATGGCTATGCTCACCCATCTCCTCTTAATAAAAGAATATAATTAAGTCACAATATGCACAAAGACATGTGAAGACAAATAAAGACGGGATCGATAAAAAATTTCTCAACATATAATGTAAAATATGGCTTATGAGAATTTTTATAACCGACACCAATATTGTGGCACGATTTTCATTGTTGTTGTTGTCGTTATATGTAACGTAAAATAATACCCCTCGAGTTGAAGACAAACCTGGTTGGGGAAGGAAATCTTTGATGACTTTGGGGATTTGAGTGTTGGGCAATTTCACTTTCCAATAAACCTCCGGAGATATCGCTGCATGAGTACTTGCCAAAAAAGCAAGCTACATATATAAAACAATAAACATTTGTTTCTATCAGTATCTTGTTGGTAATCAATCAGAGAAGTAAAGAAATGTTAGTTCAATAAAACAAGACATAAAATAATTTTCGAGCCCACAAGTTACTTATGTGTCCTTAAGAAATTTAATTCCCTCACTGTTGCCCAAGGTTATGGATTACTTCCTTCCAAGATAGAACGAAAACACTATTCTGTAATACTGACAATCGAAATTACAGAACTTCAGCGAACTCAACAAACGGAGCAAATCACACTTGACACTTATCTTATTTTGGAAAAATATTGCAACAATATAGAAAAGAGAGGAAAAGTTTTCAGATTTTCCATGTATGAAAAATGAGGCCAAGCCTCTAAATTTATAGACGATGAAAGGATAAGATAAAGAGGTGCAATCCAAGAGGTGTCTATTCCATTTCTTATTTCCACCCTTTAGAAAAAACCCAACATATCCTCCATGTAAACAATAAGCCTTCTTTTTTTCAAATACTTATGATTTAATCTGTCATTGAGTACTATATGAGCATATAAGTATTGATTGAAGTATCATACGAAAATTATATACCTTCTCCAGTATATATATTCTTTTAAAATCAGTATGTATATGTACTGTTTTCAGAATGAAATGATAACTAGGCAAGGATAAAACTTAAATAAATTGTGAAAAGATAAACCATATAAAAATGCTACTCACCAAGAAGATGGTGCGCAGCTGCAACTTCATTGCTACGATAGATATTGTAGAAATAGCTAAAGGACTGAAAGCAAAACTTGGATGGAAGTAGAACAGAAACTGCCCTTATTTATAGGCAATAAATGCACTACGTACTCACTTAGTGCAAACATAAATTAATGTCGTGGATTGCTTATAAATTACGTGGGATGCTGACGATAAACAGATCTCGATGAATGAAGTAATCAAGGATTATGATATTTCATATTATCTATTGTTGCCAACTAGAGTACTAATTTTGAAGAAAAAAAAAATATCTATTACAGTTTTTCCGAATTTTCCGGTTCTTCTAAACTTTTCTAGTATCTATATCTATATCTATATCTATAATATCATCAGTGTTAAATTTCGCTGAAAGTTTCAGGTCAAGCACTAATTAATCTCCAGTGCGTTAACTCCGAAGCCCATTACAAAAGTTCAGTTAACACTGAACGATGAATTTTCAGAATCTTATGCTTTTATAGCCCGACTCCTAAGATTGAAAGGAAATAGTCTATAGAAGGATTAAATAGTCATGCCTTAATGTAAAGTAATCAAGAAAAGCGTGCTTCTTAGCTAACTATTTATCATGTTCGATGACAGAAAAAGGTTGGACAACCTGAAGACTATGGATCAGAAGGAAAATAATGTTAATGCTTCAAATTAAATAAGGCTGGTGAGAATATATCCTTTGCTTCAAATTAAATAATGTGTGCTCGCTTCATCTGTATTCTTGCCTCTTTGGGGCCAGATATGTGATTGTATTTATTAATGGAGACTTAATTTTAGTATTTCTAAAATTTGATTTTCATTTGAGTTACTTCATATACTTGGTAAAGTTTTGTATGCATGTACCCTCTTTTGACACAGCGAGAGTTTGGCGTCGTATCCAGTGCTGCTATTGACAAGAATGTGAAAGAACTCGATATCCACGTGATTAAACAATTTAATATTAAAGGAGATGGTTTGTATAGAAGAATAATTTTCTGCTCATGATCGGAAAAGTTTAACTAATTTTTATATATGATAAAGTGGAATGTCTTACAAGTTTAATGGCTTTCGCTAATAATTATAATGGTTTGTAATTTCTTGAGATGATTAGTCGAGAAAAAGAACTCGTTTCCTACTGATGGAGAAGTTGCTCGCGATATTTCATAACCCAAAGACAACTTATCTGAAATACTTTTTAAAATGAGAATACCTCTGATAACTTCTTTTATTCGCATTTCACAGGAAACATTGTAATCTAAATAACTATATTCATCAAGGTATTCGCATGGCATATTTGCATGTTTCTCTTTAAAAAAAAAAAGTAATGTGAGGTATTGCCATTGGTTTACTGAAGGATAATTCCTTATATATTAACAATAGGGGCTATGGTGATGATAAGAAAAAAGAAAAAGAAAACAAAACGTTAGTATGGCAAGGTCTAAAAGAAGTTCTCATATATATGGCCAATGCTTTTCTCGTGAATAGTATCGTGGAAGTTAATTTCCATTAGAACAGTTGTATACACACAGAAGGGCGCAACTTCAGCCTTTCATGTTTGATATATCTTGTTTAATTTTTGGAGACCC
>NW_017670279.1:244089-275723 GCF_001879085.1 Nicotiana attenuata
CCCCCGCTCTTTAACATGAGCCAACAACTTTTGAATTTAATGCTGAAATATCACTATCGGATTTCCAACCTTCGGGAATTGTGATGGCGCCTACCCGTGAAAGTTAGGCAAGCCGACAGTTACAGTTTTACCAGAATTATTATTAACCGAACAAAACAGATAATAGCTAAAACAGAACAACTATATGGAATGCGGAAGTGATATAGCAGTGCAACAACTCTAGTACATAACTACCCCAGTGATCTGGTGTCATAATCCACGAACGTCTAAAATTTACTACAAATATAAGTCTGAAAGAAGTACATCCGTTCTCGTAATAGAAAGAGACGGGAAGAACTAAAACAGGGAAAGGGGACTTGATAACTAGGGATTTTAACGTGTTTTACGCTCCTTCTTGCTTATGCTTTGGTTATAATTGTTACAAAATAGTCCCAAAAGGCTCATAAGTGTGCTTGATTGCAGGTTTGATCGATAAAGTGATGAAATGTCAAAGATCGGCTCAAAGGGAGTGAAACCTGCTCAAGTATCAAAGACAAGGCAAAATGAGGGCAAAAAGGCCTAGTGCGGCCGCATTCGACTTTGTGCGGTCCGCACTAGGTAGATACAGAGAGATGGCAAAACCAGGCTTCAGGCAACGCGGCCGCATTACACATTGCGCGGTCCGCGGTGAAGGCTCCGCGGCTGCACTACCATTTTGTGCGGTCCGCGGAAGAGAGATTTAGAGAGTTAAAATTTGCCATGGTTCAAGCTGTGCGGTCCGCGGTCATACTTGCGCGGACCGCGTTAGAGACCTCCGTGGCCGCGGTCCATTCTACGCGGTCCGCGGAGCCCAAGTTCAGAGAGCCCAGATTTGAAGTCCAAGAGCCTAGTGCGGCTGCGGTCCATTTTGTGCGGCCCGCATTGACCCCGCAGGGGCATTTTTGTCCAGTTTTCCCAGCCTAGTATAAATAGAATATTTTACCATTTTTAGGTCAATCAGTTATTTTATTTCAGCAGCTGCGCTCGTGGGAACTTCATCTGTAGCCATTTTTGGCATCTTAGCTTACTTTTAACGATAGATTCTTGTATTTTAATTTAGTGCTTAATTAATATGTCTTCTTTTTCATCTATTTTCCTATTTTCTTATTCAAGCATGAGTAGCTAAACCCATTAGCTAGGGTTGTGGCTCAACCCTAGCGTGGGTAATTGATGGGTGTTGTGATTTAAGGTTAGATTGACTATGGGTGTTTGTATTTGGGTCAATTTTATGGTTTAATTTATGAATTGGTGGTTGCAAACACTGGTTTGTGCTAGGTTGACTTGGCCCTTCTTGAGAAAGAGAGCCTAAGTCTCCAAAATTGACCCAACAAGGAGAATTGATAGTCCCAATTAAAGGGTTAAACCTCGAGAGAGTAATTACCCGACTTGAACCCTAGTTGCTTGAGCTAATTTTCCTACCCATTTGGTCTCGAGAGAGTCAATTGGGCAAAATCACTCTCTCTACCGAGAGGTGTGAGAGTGGGTAAAATTGTGCAACGGTTATACATATTTCCCCAATCATGTCAATCAAGCTTTAGAAGCAATTACCCATCAATTAGCGACCTAGGTAAAAGTCAGTACCCTAGTGCCCCTTAATCCATTAGATACAACTCTTAGCAATTATCTCTTAGCGTAATCTAGTTCATTCCTAATTAGTAGTTTATAAAAGAAAACCCAAAAATATTGGAAGTGACATTTGGAACAATTACACAATTCTAGACTAGATAGATACATCAACTCCCTTTCTAGCTCCCTGAGGAATTCGATCCCGACCCTCATAATCGGGTAAAAGCTATTGCGACCCTCTTTTGCTACCTTTTATTGGTGCGGAGTAGGCAGCGATCAACTTTTTGGCACCGTTGCCGGGGAGCTAACGGTTTTGGCTATGTATTTAGTTAGTTTTGTGTGTTGTTCTTCTTTCCTTCCTTATTACTAATTTGTGTGTGTGATTACTACAGGTACCCAATGGCTTTAAACGCGAACGACCCTCTTGGAAATGTCCTTGCGGGGGAGGAGGTAGATGAAATTGGAGAGGATGAGGTGCCTCTTGTACCTCTCGGACTAAGACGAGGCCGCCAGGACTAATGACAATGTTCCAGACCCTCCTCCGCCACCTCCAAGAGCGGTTCCTCTGGTGCTACCAAATCAAGGATATGCAAGTGCTATTGTCCCTCCCAGAATCCGGGTGGGCAATTTTCAGATAACCAATGTGATGTTGACCTTATTTTAGCAGCGTGGGTATTTCACAGGCGCTGCAGATCAAAATGCCTACAAACATCTAAAAGGGTTCGTGGATACATGTTGGGGTAGCAAGCAGACAAATGTGTCCGAAGATGCTCTTAGGTTGAGACTTTTCCCGTTCTCACTCCGGGGAAAGGCATTATATTGGCTAGAGAGACTCCCCAATCATTCCATCACAACTTGGGATGAGTTGGCGGATAAATTTATTGCTAAATTCTTCTCACTCGGGCACATGGCGGCACTTCGAGATGAGATATTGGCTTTCAAGCAAGAACCCACGGAACCTTTACATGAGATTTGGGAGCGGTTTAGAACAATGGTGAAAGAATGCCCAAACAACAATATGACTGAGGCAATGATTCAACAAACCTTTTATCGGGGCATCAATACTACAAATCAATGCATAGTCAATCAACTGGCCGGGGGTAATTTCATGAAGTTGTCTTATGACGAAGCTTGCGAGATTCTTGATGAGATGGTGGATACATATTCCGCATGGCAAAGTAGAGCCAGTGTTCACCAAGGTGACCCTACGGTTATTCATTTGCATAAGGAGTTACACGACCATGGGCAAGCTATAGCGGAGTTAACAACTACTATGAACCAATTGGCTAAGGCACAGTTGCAGCAAGTCCAAAACCCTCGCCAAGTGAATGCTATGGAAAGTGTTAATTTGCTTACCAACAACAGAAGGCAAAGAAGGCAACAAAACCAAGGGAATTCCGAGCAATTTGATGATGAGTGTGATGGGTTTCAAAATGATGGCTATGATGAGCAAAATGAAGAGGTACAATATGTTAACAACTATCAAGGCAATAGAGGCAACTCTTCAAACCAACAATGGCGACCTCAAGGTAATTGGGGCAATCAATAACAAGGTGGTGGTAATTGGAATAACCAAAGCGGTAATTGGGGGAACAACAATCAAGGAAACCAAGGGCATTGGAATGGTAATAACAACAATTGGAACAACAATGGTCAAGGTAATTGGAACAACAATGGAAATCAAGGCAATCGGGAGCAAGGCTTTCAAAGGCCCCCAATGTACCAACAACCGAACAATCCACCCCCGTTCCCTTCTCAAGGATCTAGTTCTTCGGGTAATGATATGGGAAGAATAGAAATGATGTTCGAACAGATGATGAAGAAGAACCAAGATTCCGATGCTCAATTGGCTTCCCACAATACCTCCATTCGGAATTTAGAGGTGCAATTAGGCCAAATCTCTCAATCGTCGAATACTCGCCCAAAGGGTGCTCTACCAAGTGATACGGTAGTGAACCCTAAGGGTGGTAACAATCATGTGATGGCAGTTACAACAAGAAGTGGGAGAGGCGGTGATGTGCATGCCTCGAAAGATAAGCAAGTTGTGGATGATGATGTTGAGTTGCGAGAAAATGATGTACCTGTGATAGTTGAAGATGTGGTTGAGAATGAGGTGAACAATGATATGAGGATTGACAATGATGAGGCCGAGGTGGAAACTCAAGAGGCCGTGAACCCGTCTAGGGAGCACATATTTAACATGCCGGAGCCAGTGGTGCCAAAAGCCAAGGCACCTTTGCCTAGACCACCTCCCCCCTATCCTCAAAGGCTAGCCAAGCAGAAAAGTGACAACCAATTCAAAAAGTTCATTGACATGATGAAGAGCTTATCCATCAACGTGCCTTTGGTGGAAGCTTTGGAGCAAATGCCTGGTTATGCTAAATTCATGAAAGATTTGGTTACAAAGAAAATATCAATGGACTGTGAAACTATCAAGATGACCCACTAAGTTAGTGCCATAGTACATTCAACGGCCCCAAAATTAGAGGATCCTGGTGCTTTCACTATCCCCTACACTATTGGTAGTGCAGACTTTGCTAAGGCTTTATGTGATCTTGGGGCAAGCATCAATTTAATGCCCTTCTCAGTTTTCAAGATTCTAGGTATTAGGCCACCAAGGCCAACTTCCATGAGATTACAGATGGCAGATAGATCAATGAAGCGTCCCTTGGGTATAGTTGATGATGTGCTTGTCCGGGTGGACAAATTCATTTTGCCGGAGGACTTTGTGATTTTGGATTGTGAGGTGGACTATGAGGTCCAATTATTCTAGGGAGACCTTTCCTTGCAACGGGGAAGGCATTGGTTGATGTTGAAGCGGGTGAACTAACTTTCCGAGTGGGTGATGAGGAGGTCGTCTTCCATGTTTGCAAATCCATGAAGCAACCCAATAGCACCGAGGTGTGCTCATTTGTGGACATTGTCACAGCTGTGATAGTGGATGACACAAGTGTCATGATTAACGTGGAGGATCCCCTTGAGGCCGTGCTCTTAAATCTTGATGTTAATGATGATGCAAGCAGAGTGGAGTGTGTCAATGCCTTACATGGGATGGACTCTTATTCCTATGAGCCAAGAAAATTGTCTTTGGATCTTGAGAATCGGAAAACTCCACCAACCAAACCATCAATTGAGGAACCACCGTGTTGGAGTTGAAGCCACTTCCTCCACACCTCAAGTATGAATTCTTGGGCTCTAATTCAACTTTACCAGTTATTCTTTCCTCTTGTCTTACTAACATGCAGGTAGATGCCACATTGGCGGTGCTCAAAAAGCGGAAAAAGGCAATTGGATGGACTCTGGCGGATATTCGAGGAATAAGCCCCACATTTTGCATGCACAAAATTATTTTGGAGGATGATGCAAGGCCTTCCTTGGAGCATCAAAGGAGACTCAATGAGGCAATGCAAGAAGTGGTGAAGAAAGAGGTGATCAAGTGGCTAGATGCAGGTGTGGTGTATCCAATCTCCGATAGCTCATGGACTTCTCCGGTGCAATGTGTGCCGAAGAAAGGTGGGATGACTGTGGTGACAAATGACAACAATGAACTTATTCCCACTCGGACGGTTACCGGATGGCGGATATGCATGGACTACCGGAAGCTAAATAAGGTGACCCGCAAGGATCATTTCCCTTTGCCATTCCTTGACCAAATGCTTGATCGCCTTGCGGGGCGAGCTTTTTATTGCTTTTTGGATGGATATTCGGGTTATAATCAAATCTTAATTGCTCCGGAGGACCAAGAGAAGACCACATTCACCTGCCCATATGGTACATTTGCTTTTTCTCGGATGCCGTTCGGGTTGTGCAATGCTCAGGCGACCTTCCAACGATGCATGATGGCTATTTTTACCAATATGGTGGAAGACATTTTGGAGGTCTTTATGGATGATTTTAGTGTGGTTGGTGATTCATTTGAAGAGTGTTTGGAAATTTGGATAGAGTCTTGGCCCGATGTGAAGACACAAATCTTGTTCTTAATTGGGAAAAATGCCACTTCATGGTTGAAGAGGGCATAGTGTTGGGTCACAAAATTTCTAAGCATGGGATTGAAGTAGATAAAGCCAAGATTGAGGTGATTTCAAGGCTTCCTCATCCACTTCTGTCAAAGGGGTGAGAAGTTTCCTTGGGCATGCGGGTTCTACCGGCGGTTTATCAAGGATTTTTCGAAGGTTGTGAATCCCCTTTGCAAGTTGCTAGAGAAAGATGCTAAGTTTGTGTTTGATGAGAAATGCATGGAGGCCTTTGAACTTCTAAAGCATAAGTTGACAACTACCCCGATCATTACCGCACCCAATTGGAGCTTGCCTTTCGAGCTCATGTGCGACGCGAGTGATGTTGCGGTTGGGGCAGTCAAAGAGTAAACAAAATGTTTCATCCCGTGTACTATGCAAGCAAGACTATGAATGAAGCTCAACGGAACTACACGGTGACGGAGAAGGAATTGTTGGCTATTGTGTTCGCCATGGAAAAATTTCGGCCATATCTTATGGGGGCCAAAGTCATAGTGCACACCGACCATGCCGCCCTTAGGTATTTGATGACCAAGAAAGATTCCAAGGCAAGATTGATGAGATGGGTGTTACTTCTTCAAGAGTTTGATTTGTAAATAGTGGAAACCAAGTTGCGGATCATTTGTCCCGCTTGGAGGAGGAAGGAAGGCCGTGTGATGGCTTGGAGATCAATGATACATTCCCCGATGAGCAACTACTTTCTGTGTCAATGTGTGATATGCCATGGTTTGCGGATATTGCTAATTTCATTGTGACTGGCATCATCCCGTGTGAGCTCTCTTCTAACCAAAGGAAGAAGCTCAAACGGGATAGTCTGGACTTCTATTGGGATGAGCCATACTTGTTCAAGATTTGCACGGATGGTGTGATTCGAAGGTGTGTCCCGGAGGGAGAGCAAGTGAGTATTTTGGAGGCTTGTCATTCATCCCCCTATGGTGGCCATCATGGAGGGGTGAGAACGGCCACGAAAGTTTTGAGTTGTGGTTTTTATTGGCCAACCTTGTTCAAAGATGCAGGTGATCTAGTGAAAAGATGTGATCAATGTCAACGAGCGGGCGGGATTTCCAAGAAAGATGAGATGCCTCTGAACACAATTCTGGATGTTGATATCATTGATGTATGGGGTATCGATTTTATGGGCCCTTTTGTTAGCTCGTGTGGGAACACTTACATTCTTGTAGCGGTTGATTATGTGTCAAAATGGGTTGAGGTCGTGGCCTTGCCCAACAATGAAGCTAGGAGTGTGGTGTCATTTCTAAGAAAGAGCATTTTCACAAGGTTTGGTACACCCCGGGCAATCATTAGTGATGGAGGATCGCATTTTTTTAATAGAGCTTTTGATACCTTGCTATCCAAGTATGGTGTCAACCACAAAGTCTCTACACCTTATCATCCTCAAGCAAGTGGCCAGGTTGAAGTGTCTAACATGGAAATCAAGAGTATTTTGTCCAAGACCGTCAATGCCAATAGGACCGATTGGGTCAAAAAGTTAGATGATGCTCTATGGGCTTACCGGACCGCTTACAAGACCCCAATTGGTATGTCACCGTATCGGTTGGTGTTTGGGAAAGCATGTCACCTACCAGTGGAATTGGAGCATAAGGCCATGTGGGCCTTGAGGAAGCTTAATCTTGAGTGGGATGTTGCGGCCAATCTTCGTGTTGAACAACTCAATGAACTTGATGAATTCCGGTTCCATGCATACTCTAGTTCGTCCTTGTATAAGGACAAGATGAAGTACCTTCATGACAAATATGCTCGTGGAAAGGAGTTCAAAGTTGGTTATTTGGTCCTCTTGTTCAATTCTCGTCTAAGGTTGTTTTTGGGAAAGCTGAAATCAAAGTGGAGTAGACCATTTGAAGTTGTATGTGTGACCCCGTTTGGTGCTCTAGATTTGAAGAACAAAAGTGGTAAAGTCTTTAGGGTGAATGGGCACCGTGTCAAGTATTATCTTGGGAAGTTCGATGATAGCCATGTGGTGGCTGTTGTTCATTTGAAATGATGAGATGGTAACCCGCGTCGTGGCGCGACGTTAAATCAGACGCTTCTTGGGAGGCAACCCATGTGTTTTTCTTTTTGTTTTCTTTGATTTTCTTGGTAGTATAGGTTTGATTTTTGGACTAATTGGTTGTGAGATGTTGCAGGGATGGTGTAGATGCAGCGCAAAACATTTTGAAAAAATGGAACAGTCTCTGAAGTTGCCAGTGTGGCCGCATTGCACTTTGTGCGATCCGCACTGGTGAAGGCCAAGTGAGGTACTCTCTGAAGTTTGCCACTGCGGCCGCATTGCATTTAGTGCGGACCGCGGTGGACCTCCACGGCCGCGGTCTGTTTTGTGCGGACCGCGGAGGTTGCCTTTTCAGACTTCTTCTGAACAAACCCAGCGCGGTCCGCGGTCTGTTTTGTGCGGCCGCACTGGTAGGTAAGACTGGGTCCCACACCTTTCTCTATAAATAGACCTCAAGGGTCTCCTTTTACCCTTTTTCGAACCCTAAACTCTCAGAGATCCTTTTTACTGTTCATCCTCTCTTTTGACCGTAATTCTTTCTTAGTGTGATTATTGGGATTACATATACACATCTGGTAACATCTCAATCATTTCTTTGTGCTTAATTTTAGTTTTTGTTTCATTTACAGTAGCCCATAGCTTCTTCTTCTTCCCATTTTTCTCTATTTGTTAGCTTAGGTTAGTGTAACTGTTAATTTTTGTGTGCCTAAGGAGTATTATTAACTGGGTAAATTGAGTAGGGAGAAAGTTAGGCGAAAACTTGAACTAAAAAGCAAAAAAAAAAACAAAAAAAAAAAACACAAGAACCCTAACTTAGTGCCATACCTGGGCACCCACCGCGGACCGGGGTCGTTTTTGTGCGGTCCGCAGTGATGATTTTCCGGAGGTTGACCTTAAGCCCTGTGCGGCCGCACTACATTTTGTGTGGTCCGCACTGGCCCACCGCGGCCACGGTACTATTTTGTGCGGCCGCACTACCATTTGGTGCGGTCCGCACTGGCCTGTTCCTGCAGCTGTATCTGCAAATTTCTGCTTCTGTTCTGCAATTCATATTACACATCTGTCTCACTATATCTGCTAATACTAACAAAGTTAGATGTTTGTGCATGCAGACAATGGTTAAACAACGAGGCGGCAAAGGATCAAAACAACCCAGGAGAGGTGATTCCTCCCGAGGGGGCAAAGGAAAAAGAATAGTCAAACTCACTCCCCAAGCTCGGGAAAACATAAAGAAAACCCGAAAGCTGATAAAAGCCGCAGATAGAGCTGCTTCCCATTCTTCGGGGAGTGAGTATGTGCCCTCCCAAGACATCTCCTCAGACTCAGTCCCAACTCATATCGTCACCAACCTCCAATTGACTGATGACACTCCTCCTCCATCACCCACTATTCGGAGGCCAGTTAATGTCGTTTCTGATTCATCTGAGGGGTCGAAAGCCGGTAGTGGGGACGACTCCACCTCCCCCACAGCTTCATTATCTGGGGAGAGTGCAGGCGGAGATGAGGAAGAGGTGCAGGAAACTGGGGGTGGTGAGCCTCAAGTGGGAGCATTGCCCGAACTAGGAAGCCCGCTGTGTGGGAAGATAGATTTATGAGTGAGATAGCATACCACAAGTTTAGGGAGTGGTGGCCGGTGAGAAAGCTGATACCGGAGAGGAGTTTCATTGACAAGGATTTACTACCCCACAACCCTGACGTGCAGAGGCAGTTTAGGACTAGAGTGGGCTGGGAAATGTTTATGGAGCATGTATAGAGGCAAATGAACATATGGTCAAGGAATTTTATTGTAATGTGGCCCACATCGTCAAAGGTTCCAAAGTTACCAAGGTTCGAGACAAAAAGGTGTTGTTTGACGGGCAATCTCTGAATGATTATTTGGGGTTCAATGACGAGGACGAGACTCTATATCTGGCAAAGTTGGAGATGGTCGAGGGGGTCCGTCCATGGTTAGCTCAGTACCTGGCAGTCCCAGGTACCGTTCCTGAGTGGTTGACTGCGGGGGTAAAAATACTGAGGAGAACACTAAACTTTGAGGCTAGGGGTTGGTTGACTTTTGTTTGCAGTCGGTTGGACCCTACTACCCATGACCAGACCATTCCTCTCCACCAGGCTGTATTGGTTGCCTCCATCATGGCGGGGTACCCCATCAATGTGGGGAATGTGATGACTCGCATTATCTCCTTAGTGGGTGTAGAGCACGACCGGAACTACCCTTACCCCAACACCCTCTCTATGTATTTCCGGGACTTGGAGATGGAGAAGAAGTCCTATCATGTCAAGGCCAAACCAGTAGTTCCATTTTCATGATATAGTTTGAAGGGGCCAGACAACCCTAAGGACAAGAACTACAAGGCACCTGCTTCTGCCCCAACTGGCCAGTCTGAAGAGCCAGTTGTGGTAGAGGCCCCATCTGAGCCTGCCTCCACTACTGCAGCTATGCCTCCAGGACCTTCCACTACTGCTGACTTGCCTCCAGGTCCTTCTACCTCAGCTGGCCCGGAGATTCTGTCTTCCCGGGCCCATCCTATCACTGCCCACCGGCTGACCCAGACGCTTCAAAGCCTGAACAACTGGATGTATACAACTTCATCCAAGTTGTCTACCTTGACCTCCACCATTGCAGCTCAGTCAGCTCATCAGCCAGTACAGGTCCCACAGTCCATTGAGAATGCATTGAAGAAGATTCTAGAAAACCAGGAGAAGATTCTCAGTACCCAGGCTGATTTGGTAAAGGCAGTGAGTTCACATGGTAAGGCTCTAAAGGAGCTTGCCAAGGAGCACAAGAAGCTGCGCAAGACACGGGCCTCCAGGGAGTCCGTGAAGGAGTTGAGGGCAGATGTGGATAGACTGAAGGCAGACCAGCTGCCTTTAGACTTATTGTTTGAGGACCTAGCTCCAGCAGCAGTTCCAGTAGCAGCCACAGATCCAGAGCAGACACAGAGGCCTCCGAAGAGGAGGAGGACTATCCCTAGAGCAGATGATGCCATCATCCAGTTGGCGGACCCACCGGAGGCTTCCTCCAGTCAGCCACCTGATGTACCAAAGCTAGAGCCAGTACGGGTCCAGTCGCAGGTCCCAGCAGCTGAGCAGCAGGATACCGGGAACCAGTCTGAGGTTCCCGAGCATACCGAGGACCCAGGGACCACACATGATCCTATGCAGACAGACATGGCTTAGGGAGTCATCATATCCTTTTCCTATACTTTTTGGTGCTTATTTTGTTAGTTGGCATTGGGGACAATGCCAGCTTTTATTCGAGGGGATGCGCCTTTCATTTTTGGATGACTGTAAATATTGATACTATTTTATGCTTTCTTAATTTTTCATTTGGTCTGTATATAATCTTATATTTAGTTACTTTTATCGTACTTTTTATATTTCCTTTGGTCTGTATATAAAGTTACATCATTGTATATATTCATCCCCCGTTGTATATTCACTCCCCTATTGTACATATTCATTCTATTTTCTATTTTCGCAAAAAAAAATTTCATTTTTAGCTTCTTATATAGGCTCGTAGCCTTTGTTTTGTTTTGGACGTTTTAATAAGCCTTTGGTTTTCTTAATGCCACGGTTCTTTCCAAAGGTGGAGTTTTGTGTGAACCGGGTGGCTCTTCCCAATGATAGATGGCGTGACAACCTTCTTAAGGGTTTGAGTCCGTTTTTGTTTTTGTTTTTGGTAGTTTATAGTTAAGGGTACCTCAAGCAAAGCTTCACTTGGGCCTAGCACATTTGCCTTTGATCCCATGGTCAAAGACAAAATGTTGTGTTTAGGATGGTGAAAGTTGTGGCCTTGAGACTCTTGCGTTGGCCGATAATCATCAAGTGGTTTTTCGGGACCATTGTGTGCTCAAATCGTATCTAAGGTTGTTGTGGGCTCCTGACTCTATATCTTTAGCAATCCCCTAGCTTGTGTGGTGAGAAATCGAATTGCGAGTCCAAGTCCCGAGCCATTGGTCTAGAACTTGCCCTGAATGTTTGTTGAGGCGAAATCTTAAGTGAAATTTGACTTGGGAAGTGATTATAGGCTCTCCTTGATCCAAATGATAGTTGAACAAATTCCATAGCCTACCAATGATATGATCCCTAGTTAACCCCTTTTGAGCCTTAGACCTTTTTCTTTCAAGAACCATGTTACAAGCCTATACCCGTTCTAAAAGATACCCTCTCTTGGCACCCGATCTTTCCTTGAGCACATGGCAAAAGTATAAGTTTGGGGGGAGAGACGAAGATGACAACAAAGTGGTATAAGGCACAAAAATAAAGAAAAGGAAAGGCAATGAAAAAGAAAGAAAAACAAAAAGACAAAAAGAATGCTCAATGTGAGAAATAATAAAAAGGGATTCAAGAAAAGTAAAAGAAAGAAAGGTGTGGAAAGTTGAAAAAGGAGAAAAGAATTGAAATGCATAAGAAAGAGTGACAATGAGTCTCTCTAACCCCTTGGAAAGAGGTGAAATGACTCAAAGAGTCAAGTGAATTGTACCAAATGAATCAAAAGAAGTGCATAAGGGAAGATGGAACCCACTTAGACCAAAACATTTCCTACCCTGAACCAAAAGCCTTCACAATGACTCCACAAAAGCCCTATATGATCTTGAGTTGAATGAAGCTTACATTGGTGGATACTTACATAAGGGGCAAGCATATGGTACCTAGAGCCGGACTTATGACCTTTCCTTGAGAGAGATGAGTGAATTCCCATTAACCTCGTTTTGTGTGTCACTATTCTAAAGGTGAGGTGTGCTTAGGGAGAGCTGAGGATGTGTGAGTTTGGGTTCCACAATGACCAAAGTGATTGAGAGAGTTCTTTGATGTAATGAGTCAACTCTTGATGCTCTTGTGTCACACTTAATCCATGGTTGTTCAAAGTTTAAATGTTGTTAATGATTCATTCGTATTGAGGGCAATTGTTAGTCCCAATTGATGCTTGTTGAGGTTACATTAGGACAGCTGGAAATTCTTGGATTTTACCTTATGGGATGGGTCTTATTTTGTTTGCTTGAGGACAAGCAAAAGCTTATGTTTGGGGGAGTTGATAACTAGGGATTTTAACGTGTTTTACGCTCCTTCTTGCTTACGCTTTGGTTATAAATTGTTACAAAATAGTCCCAAAAGGCTCATAAGTGTGCTTGATTGCAGGTTTGATCGACAAAGTGACGAAATGTCAAAGATCGGCTCAAAGGGAGTGAAACCTGCTCAAGTATCAAAGACAAGGCAAACTGAGGGCAAAAAGGCCTAGAGCGGCTGCATTCAACTTTGTGCGGTCCGCACTAGGTAGATTCAGAGAGATGGAAAAACTAGGTTTCAAGCAACGCGGCCGCATTACACATTGCGCGGTCCGCGGTGAAGGCTCCGCGGCCGCACTACCATTTTGTGCGGTCCGCGGAAGAGAGATTCAGAGAGTTAAAATTTGCCATGGTTCAAGCTGTGCGGTCCGCGATCATACTTGCGCGGACCGCGTTAAAGACCTCCGCGGCCGCGGTCCATTCTACGTGGTCCGCGGAGCCCAAGTTCAGAGAGCCCAGATTTGAAGCCCAAGAGCCTAGTGCGACCGCGGTCCATTTTGTGCGGCCCGGACTGACCCCACAGGGGCATTTTTGTCCAGTTTTTCCAGCCTAGTATAAATAGAACATTTTACCATTTTTAGGTTAATCAGTTATTTTATTTCAGCAGCTGCGCTCGTGGTAACTTCATCTGTAGCCAATTTTGGCATCTTAGCTTACTTTTAACGATAGATTCTTGTATTTTAATTTAGTGCTTAATTAATATGTCTTCTTTTTCATCTATTTCCCTATTTTCTTGTTCAAGCATGAGTAGCTAAACCCATTAGCTAGGGTTGTGGCTCAACCCTAGTGTGGATAATTGATGGGTGTTGTGATTTAAGGTTAGATTGACTATGGGTGTTTGTATTTGGGTCAATTTTATGGTTTAATTTATGAAGTGGTGGTTGTAAAACACTGGTTTGTGCTAGGTTGACTTGGCCCTTATTGAGAAAGAGAGCCTAAGTCTCCAAAATTGACCCAACAAGGAATTTGGATGGACTCAAGAGAATTGATAGTCCCAATTAAAGGGTTAAACCTCGAGAGAGTAATTACCCGACTTGAACCCTAGTTGCTTGAGCTAATCTGCCTACCTATTTGGTCTCGAGAGAGTCAATTGGGCAAAATCACTCTCTCTACCGAGAGGTGTGAGAGTGGGTAAAATTGTGCAATGGTTATACCCGTCAATTAGCCACCTAGGTAAAAGTCATTACCCTAGTGCCCCTTAATCCATTAGATACAACTCTTAGCAATTATCTCTTAGCGTAATCTAGTTCATTCCTAATTAGTAGTTTTAAAATAGTAGTTTATAAAAGAAAACCCAAAAATATTGGAAGTGACATTTGGAACAATTACAAAATTCTAGACTAGATAGATACATCAACTCCCTTTCTAGCTCCCTGAGGAATTCGATCCCGACCCTCACATTGGGTAAAAGCTATTGCGACCCTCTCTTGCTACCTTTTATTGGTGCAGAGTAGGCAGCGATCAGGACTTCAGGCTTTGCGAACGCCAGCAGATCTACCTTGGTCTCCCTGGACTGAAGGCAGCAACCTCAAATCTACTCACAAGGACCGGCACCGAAATCTGCATAAAAAGTGCAGACTACAGTATCAGTACAATCGACCCCATGTACTGGTAAGTGTCGAGCCTAACCTCGGCGAAGTAGTGACGAGGCTAGAACACGAAAATCATATAAACCTGTGCAGTTAAATCATATACGAGCAGAACAATAATAACAAAAAAAATAACAGATAAAGATGGGAAGGGGAACATGCTGGGGAATATCACGTTCTAACAGTAATTCAACAAAGAAGCATAATAAACACCATATTTGTATCAACAGGATAATGAAATTGTAACACGTTCACGGGATCACCCTTCGTGCTTTTACTCTCGTCCTCGCCATAAGAAACAACAAAAACGACGCGGCATTGCCCTTCGTGCATTAACTCTCATAATCATGGCACGGCATCACCCTTCGTGTATTAACTCTCAAATCATGGCACGCCATCACCCTTTGTGCATTAACACTCACAATATCGGCACGGCATCACCCTTCGTGCATTAACACTCACTCACAATATCATGCACGGCATCACCCTTCGTGCTTTACACTCATCCTCACCCAAATAGTAGAAACAATACATCCCGGCAAGGGAATCAACAATAACCAATTTCGTTTCAACAATTAACTTCACAAAGTAACTCTCAACTTAAGTCAGTACTCAACAATGATCAAATACTCAACAATATCATAAAACTTGCTCAACATAGAGAAATATCATTTTAAGCATGAACAGTACGTGATAAGAGACATAACGGTCACAATATAAGACTCACTTGCATGCTCAACATCAACGTATTGATACTCGTCACCATGCCTATACATCAAACTCAATACTAACACGTAGCAAATAAGACGACAACACCTATTCCCTCAAGCTAAGGTTAGACCAAACACTTACCTCGATTCCACGGTCAAAATCAAGCCTCAATTACCGCTTTACCTCTCGGTTCCACTTCCAATCCGCTTGAATCTAGTCATAATTTACTTAATAACATCAGTAAACGCTAAATAAACCAATTCTAATGTATGGGTATAGATTTCCCATTGTTTTCCCCAAAAAGTCAAAAACCGACCCCGGGCCCGCTTGGTCAAAACTCGAAGTTTGAACCAAAACACGATTACCCATTCACCCACGAACCCAAATATGCAATTGGTTTTGAAATCCGACCTCAATTTGAGGTCCAAATCCCCAAAATTCAAAAATCCTAATTTCTATCCAAGAACATCCAATTTCCCATGAAAAACCCTAGATTTCGAGAGGAAATCATGTAAAAAGCTGAAATAGATTGAAGAAAAAAAAGTTAAGATTCATTTACCTATGATATGGGGAAGAACTTGCTCTAGGAAAATCGCCTTTGGAGTTTAGGTTTTGAAATTTTGAAGAATGAAGTGAAAATCCCGACTAAGTGATGTTTTGATCAGTTGCGGATGTCGCATTTGCGACAGGATTCACAATTGCGAAGCTCGCAGCAGAAATTTTTCAAAATCCAAACTCACCTCGTGGCCTATCCAAAACTCACCCGAGCCCTCGGGGCTCCAACCCAAACATGCACACAAGTTTAAAAATATCTTACGGACTTGCTCGTGCGATCAAATCGCCAAAATAACATCTTAAACAGTGAATTTAACACCAAAACTCATGAAATTCATAAGATATCAAAATTTCTATTTTCTCAATCAAGGGTCCGATTTATATCAAATCTCTTCCATTTTTCACCAAATTTCACATATACGATTTAAATACCATATTAACCCTGTACCGGGCTCCGGAACCAAAATACGGGCCCGATACCATCAAGTTCAAACATTATTCAATTTCTAAAACTCCTTATATTTTCCAGCAAACAATTTTCTTCAAATTCCTTTCTTGGGCTAGGGACCTCGGAATTCGATTACGGGCATAAACCCAAGTCCCATATTTTAACGGACCCTACGGGACCGTCAAATCACGGGTCCGGGTGCGCTTACCAAAAATGTTGACCGAAGTAACTTCAATCAATTTAAAAAGGCAAAATTCAATACTTTTCTTAAATTTTTACATAAAGGCTTTCCAGAAATGTGCCCGGACTGTGCATGCAAATCAAGGAGAACGAAAATGAGGTTTTCAAGGCCTCGGAACCCGGATTCGTGTTCTAAAACAAAAGATAACCCTTTGGGTCATCACATTCTCCACCTCTAAAACAATCGTTCGTCCTCGAACGGACTTAGAAAAGTACCTGAGTCGGTGAAAAGATGGGGATATCGGCTCCGCATATCGGACTCGGACTCCCAGGTAGCTGCCTCAACAGGCTGACCTCTCAACTGCACATGAACTGAAGGGAAATTCTTCGTTCTCAACTGATGAACCTGCCGGTCTAGGATAGCACCGGCTTCTCCTCATAGGTCAAATCTCTATCCAACTGGACAGTGCTGAAGTCTAACGCGTGAGATGGATTGCTGTGATACTTCCGAAGCATGGATACATGAAACACTGGATGCACAGCTAATAAACTCGACGGCAACGCAAGTCTGTAAGACACCTCTCCCACTCGATCAAGGATCTCAAAAGGGCCAATGAACCTAGGGCTTAGCTTGCCCTTCTTTCCAAATCTCATCACGCCCTTCATGGGCGACACCCGGAGCAACACTCACTCTCCAACCATGAATGCCACATCACGAACCTTACGGTCGGCATAACTCTTTTGCCTGGACTGAGCTGTACGAAGCCTATCCTGAATGATCTTAACCTTGTCCAAGGCATCCTGTACCAAATCTGTACCCAACAACCGAGCCTCTCTCGGCTCAAACCACCCAACTGGCGATCGACACTGCCTACCATATAATGCCTCATAGGGAGCCATCTAGATGCTCGACTGATAACTGTTGTTGTAGGCAAACTCCGCTAACGGAAAGAACTGATCCCAAGAACCTCCAAAGTCAATAACACAAGCGCAGAGCATGTCCTTCAATATCAGAATAGTACGCTCGGACTGTCCGTCCGTCTAAGGGTGAAATGATGTGCTCAACTCAACACGGGTACCCAACTCACGCTGAACTGCCCTCCAGAAACACGAGGTTAACTGCGTACCTCGGTCAGAAATGATAGACACGAGCACACCATGAAGACGAACAATCTCTCGGATATAGATCTCAGCCTACCGCTCCGAAGAATAAGAAACTGCCACAGGAATGAAGTGCGCTGACTTAGTCAGCCTATCAATAATAACCCATACCGCATCGAACTTCCTCTAAGTCTGCGGGAGTGCAACAACGAAGTCCATGGTGATACGCTCCCACTTCCACTCAGGAATCTCAATCTTCTGAAACAAACCGCCAGGTCTCTGATGCTTGTACTTTACCTGTTGGCAATTCAAAAATCGAGCTACATACGCAACAATATCCTTCTTCATCCTTCTCCACCAGTAATGCTGCCGCAAATCCTGATACATCTTGGCGGCGCCCGGATGAATAGAATACCGGGAACTATGGGCCTCCTCTAGAATCAACTCACAAAGACCATCCACATTAGGCACACAAACCCGACCCTGCATCCTCAGAACTCTGTCATCTCCAACTGTAACCTGCTTGGCACCACCGTGCCGTACTGTGTCCCTAAGGACAAGCAAATGAGGATCATCATACTGTCGATCCCTGATACACTCAAATAATGAAGATCGAGCGACTGTACAAGCTAAAACACGGCTGGGCTCAAAGACATCCAACCTCACGAACTGATTGGCCAAGGCCTGAACGTCCAAAGAAAGTGGTCTCTCATTGACTGGAATATATGCAAGGCTACCCACACTAGCCGACTTCCTACTCAAAGCATTAGCCACCACATTGGCCTTCCCCGGATGGTGTGATATCATAGTCTTTCAATAGCTCCAACCACCTCCTCTGCCTCAAATTTAGCTCCTTCTACTTGAACAAATACTATAGGCTCTTTTGATCCGTGAACACCTCACATGACATGCCATATAAATAATGCCTCCAAATCTTCAGCGCATGAACAATGGCGGCTAGCTCCAAATCATGAACTGGATAATTCTTCTCGTGAATCTTCAACTGTCGCGAAGCATAAACAATAACCTTGTCATTCTGCATCAACACTGCACCAAGTCCCATACTAGATGCGTCACAATATACTGTATATGGCCCTGAACCTGTGGGCAAAACCAACACCGGCACCATAGTCAAAGCTAATTTGAGCTTCTGAAAGCTCGCCTCACACTCGCTCGACCACTTGAACGAGGCACCCTTTTGGGTCAACCTGGTCATCGAGGCTGCTATTGATGAAAACCCCTCCACAAACCGACGGTAATAACACGCCAAACCCAAGAAACTCTGATTTGGGTCTAGGCCAGTCCTTGACTACCTTTATCTTCTTCGGATCCACCTGAGTACCCTCTGCTGATACAACGTGACCCAAGAAGGCAACTGAACTCAACCAGAACTCACATTTCGAAAACTTAGCATACAACTGACTGTCTCTCAGAGTCTGAAGAATGACTCGATGATACTTCTCATGCTCGTCTCGGTTGCGGGAGTAGATCAAAATATCATCAATGAAGACAATCACGAAGGAATACAGATACGGCCTGAATACTCGGTTCATCAAATCCATCAATGCTGTTGGGGTATTTGTCAACCCAAATGACATCACTAGAAACTCATAATGTCCGTAACGAGTGCGAAAAGCTCTCTTAGGGACATCGGATGCCCTAATCCTCAACTGGTGGTAGCCAGATCTCAAATCAATCTTCGAAAACACCTTGGCACCCTGAAGCTGATCAAACAAACCATCAATCCTCGACAATGGATACTTGTTCTTGATGGTGACCTTGTTCAACTGCCGATAATCTATACACATCCTCATCGACCCATCCTTCTTCTTAACAAACAACACCGGCGCACCCAGGGCGAGACACTAGGTAAAATAAAGACCTTATGAAGCAAGTCTTGCAACTGTTATTTCAACTCTTTCAACTCTGGCGGGGCCATACGATATGGCAGAATAGAAATGGGCTGAGTGCCCAGAGCCAAATCAATGAAAAAGTCGATATCCCTGTCTAGTGGCATCCCCTGCAGGTCTGCAGGAAATACCTCTGGAAACTCCCGAACAACTGGCACAGAATCTATAGAAGGAACCTCAGCACTAGAATCACGAACATAAGCCAAATAAGCCAAACACCCCTTTTCAACCATACGCCGAGCCTTTATATAAGAAACAACCCTACTGACAGAATGACCAGGAGTCCCTCTCCATTCCAATCAAGGCAACCTCGGCAGAGCTAACGTCACGATCTTGGCATGACAGTCCAATATAGCGTGATAAGGTGATAGCCAATCCATCCCCAAGATGACATCAAAATCGACCATATCCAAAGGTAGGAGGTCTAAACGGATCTCAAGACCCCCAATAATAACTACACACGAGCGATAGACACAATCTAAAATAATAGAATCAACCACCGGTGTGGACATATATACAGGAGCACTCAAAGAATCACGAGGCACAACCAAATATGTAGTAAAATAAGAAGATATATAGGAGTATGTAGACCCTGGATCGAATAGAACTGAAGCATCTCTACTGCAAACTGAAACCGTACCTGTGATAACGGCATCGGATGCCTCATCCTCAGGCCTGGCTGGAAAAGCATAACAACGGGGCTGGGCCCCACCGCTCTGAACTACATCCCTGGGATGGCCTCCTGCTGGCTGGCCTCCATATCTAACGGCCTGACCTCTACCTCTAACACCTCTACCTGCACCTCTAGTTGTCTGAACCTCGCCCCTTGCTGGCTGAGAGGGCGGTGGAACACCCGGTTCCTGATCCATGGAACGAGAACCCTGATGTTGAGAACTGCTCGACGCTCGAGGGCAAAATATAGCAATGTGCCTCGGATCTCCACAAGTATAACAAGTCCTCGGCTGCTGGGACTGCTAACCCTGGAACTGACCATGACGGCCTGAGTAGCCACCCTAAAAACTTTGGAGCGGAGGTGACTTATAGGAGCTGGTGATGCACTGTAGGGTAGCTGATCGGAATACTGCATATGAGAACCATGGCCACCTGGAGCACCGTGAGAAGCCTAAAGTGCTGAATGAAATGGACTGGGAGGATGGCCCCTACCAAAAGAATCCATGCCTCCAGACAAGGCACCACTGAATCTACCAAAATGACGAGGCCTCTTGTCAGACCCCCGACCGCTCCCCTGAGCTAGAACCATCTCAACCCGCCTGGCCACATTGGCCGCATCCTGGAAAGAAATCACGCTCCCTGTCTCCTTAGCCATCTGCAATCGAATAGGCTGAGCGAGTCCCTCAATGGACCTCCTCACTCTCTCTCTCTCTCTCTCGGTGGGGAGTATAAGAAGATCATGACGAGCGAAATAAACAAACCTAGTCTCATACTGAGTGACAGTCATAGAACCCTACTGAAGATGCTCGAACCGCCTGCGGTAGTCCTCTCTCTGAGTGACAGGAAGACACTTTTCGAGAAAAAGCTGAGAGAATTGGTCCCAAGTCAGAGTTGGTGACCCAGCTGGTCTGGCCAAACAATAATCCCTCCACCACTTCTTAGCGGAACCTTACAGACGAAAAGCAGTCAAGTCGACCCCATTGGTCTCCACTACCCCCATGTTCCGTAGAACCTCGTGACAATTGTCCAAATAATCCTGGGGATCCTCTGAAGATGTACCGCCATAGGTAGTAGTAAAAAGCTTGGTAAACCTGTCCAGCCTCCACAAGGCATTAGAAGACATAGCTGACTCAACCCCGATCTGTGCCACAACACCCGACGGAACTTCCCACAACTAGATGAGCTGCTGGAGTCTGAAACTGGGAAGCTATCTGCTCCGGAGTGCGAGTAGCAGGAGTCTGTGCTACTCCTCTAGCCTGGAAGACAGCTGGTGCTACAAGAAATATGCCTGCCTGAGTGACACTCTCCATAAGGCCCACTAGACGGACCAGAGCATCCTGGAGTACCGGGGTGGCGATGAACCCCTCTGGAACCTGAGCTGGCCCTGCTGGAACTGTCTGGGCCGGAACCTCATCCTCAAACTCTACCTGAGGCTCCGCCGCTGGTGTTGCTGCTCGAGCTCTAGGCTGGGCCTTGCCTCTACCTCGGCCTCTAGCACGGCCTCGGCCTCTGCCCCTTGTAGGAGCTGCCACTGGGGGCTCGGGCTGCTGGTTAGCTGATGAAGCGGTACATGTCCTTACCATCTGTGAGAGAACAAAGTGGAAGTTCAATTAGCATTGAGAAATCAAGTCGCACGACAAGAAAGAATAGATGTGAAGTTTTTCCTAAACTCTGTAGCCTCTTGGGATAAGCACAGACGTCTCCGTACCGATCCCCCAGACTCTACCTGGATTGTTCGTGAATTGTGAGACCTAAGCAACCTAGAGCTCTGATACCAAGTTGTCATGACCCGAATTTCCTACCTTCGGGAATCATGATGGCGCATACTCGTGAAAGCTAGTCAAGCCGACAGTTACCATTTTACTACAATTATTATTAATCGAACAGAAATAGATAATAGCTAAAACAGGACAATTATGAAATGCGGAAGTGATATAGTAGTCAACAACTCTAGTACATATCTACCCCAGTGATCTGATGTCACAATCCACGAACGTCTAAAGTTTACTACAAATATAAGTCTGAAAGAAGTACATCCGCTCTCGTAATAGAAAGAGACGGGAAGAACTAAACCAGGGAAAGGGAAATTCAGGCTCTGCGAACGCCAGGAGATCTTCCTTGGTCTCCCTGGACTGAAGGCAGCAACCTCAAATCTACTCACAAGGTCCGGCACCGAAATCTGCACAAAAAGTGCAGAGTGCAGTATCAGTACAACCGACCCCATGTACTGGTAAGTGTCGAGCCTAACCTCGGTAAAGTAGTGACGAGGCTAGAACACGACAACCATATATACCTGTGCAGTTAAATCATATACGAGTAGAACAATAATAACATAAAAATAACAGATAAAGTTGGGAAGGGGAACATGCTGTGGAGAATATCACGTTCTAACAGTAATTCAACAGAGAAGCATAATAAACACCATATTTGTATCAACAGGAATAATGAAATAGTAACACGTGCACGACATCACTCTTTTTGCTTTTACTCTCGTCCTCACCATAAGAAACAACAGAAACGGTACGGCATCACCCTTCGTGCATTAACTCTCATAATCATGGCACGACATCACCCTTCGTGCATTAACTCTCAAATCATGGCACGACATCACCCTTCGTGCATTAACACTCACAATATCGGCACGACATCACCCTTCGTACATTAACACTCACTCACAATATCATGCACGTTATCACCCTTCGTGCTTTACACTCATCCTCACCCAAACAATAGACACAATACATCCCAGCAAGGGAATCAACAATAACCAATTTCATTTCAACAATTAACTTCACAAAGTAACTCTCAACATGAGTCAATACTTGTTGGCCCAAGTTCAGATAAAGTTTTGAAGATTGACAAAATGAACTCAACCATGAACCAGGTCCATCATGTAAGACATACACAGTGTTGATATATTTATTCATGTGACAGACGTGTCAAGATAAGTCTCAAGGGTCAGCAACAATCAGTAACAATATCTTCAGAGTTGATCGAAAAGGTTGCATAGGATAAGGAGTTGAAGTCTCCTCATGAGAAGAGAACTACATCTGGATCAAGGATAAAGGATTGGAGTTTGAAGTGTACTAGGACTCGAATTTGATGAAGGATCAGCAATTCGAGTTTTAATCAAACTCTGATTACTAACTCTATAAATAATAAAGATTGTTCTCTTTTACAGGTGATTGCACATACGCAGAAGTTAAACTAAATTGAGAGCAAAAGAGCTAGGCGAATTTTGCAAGCAATTTATGTGTGATTCATGTGTGCAAATCTGAAGCTACATGAAGCAAGAGTGAAGAACCAATTCCATTGTGTTTTTCTTTATTTCTAGTTCAATTGTAGTAGGTGTTTCATATTGTACCTTTCAACTTTATCTAGAAGCAATTGTAATAGGTATTTTGAGTATTCAAGTTAGAGTTAACTTGAAGGTGTCGC
Source organism: Nicotiana attenuata (assembly GCF_001879085.1). Taxonomy (NCBI): domain Eukaryota; kingdom Viridiplantae; phylum Streptophyta; class Magnoliopsida; order Solanales; family Solanaceae; genus Nicotiana; species Nicotiana attenuata. The sequence goes on from NW_017670279.1 coordinate 267,365, forward strand.
AACAGTTGAGGTTGTGTGCTACACTGGGATTAGAGTTTAATCCTTAGGTTTACAAGAGTTTGTAAATGCTGTTTTTGGCTTAGTAATTTTAGTGGAAGTTTGGGAAAATCCTACTGAGTAGTAGGTCGTGGTTTTTTCACCTTTTGAGCCAGGTATTTTCCACGTAAAAATCTCTGTGTTCTTTATTTTATGCACTCTTAATTTCGCAAATAGTTATAGTAAGTATATCTAGAAGAACCAGGTTCTTCTAGTGCGAAAATTAGGTACCACACAAATCACCCCCCCCCCTCTTGTGTGGTATTGACGTTTAGAACATCAATTGGTATCATATCAGGTTATCCTTGAAGAGGCTAACCCCTTAGGAAAAGATCAACATGAGTGCACCACCTGGGAACTGGGAAGGGCAATCCACTGCTAGGCCTCCACTTTTCAATGGTCAGTACTATTCTTGGTGGAAGAACAGAATGAGAGATCACATTATAGGGGAAGATTATGAACTTTGGGACATAGTCACTGATGGTCCCCTAGCAACCACTAAGAAGAATGCTGAAGGAATTGATGTGCCAAAAACAAGGGCTGATTGTACTGCTGAGGACCTGAGGAAGTGGGAGAAAAATGCTAAGGCCAAGAAGTGGCTTGTATGTAGTCTGGAGTACAGTAGGATCCAAAGCTGTACAACTACTAAGGAAATATGGGACACTCTGCAAGTGGCTCATGAAGGAACACCTCAAGTGAAAAGATCAAGAGGAACACTTCTGTATTCTCAATATGAGAATTTTACTATGAAGGAAGGAGAAACTATCCAGGAGATGTATACTAGATTCACCACTTTGACAAATGAACTTGAATCTCTTGGAAGGATTATCCTGGAGGAAGACAAGGTTGAGAAGATTCTGACAAGAGTTCTGCCAGTCACATGGGAAAGCAAAATCACTGCCATTCAGGAATCAAAGAACATTTCTACTCTCAGACTGGATGAACTAATTGGAAATTTAACTGCCTATGAAATGAGGAGACAAACCATGAAGATGGATACCCCCAAAAAGGAGAGAAGCTTAGCTCTCTGAATTGCTGAAGGTGCAGATTTGGAAGATGATGAAGAGACTATGATCACTAGGGATTTCAAGAAGTACCTGATGATAGGAAAGGGTTCTTCAAGAGGTACAAACTTCAACAAATCAAGAGCTCCGGAGAAACAGACCAATGAGGGATTCTACAAGTGTGGTAAGACTGACCATATGATAAAAAACTGCCCTCAATGGGAATTGGGTGGAAGAAAGAAAGAGCTGAACGAAGGAACAGGAAGAAGGAACAGGTTCAACCAAAGAGAAACAAAGGTTCAACCAAGGCTATGGTTGCTGCTTGGGGAGAAACATCAGATGAAGACTCAGAAGATGAAGCTGAGGAGGAGCAAGCGCTGATGGCCATCGGAGAATCAAATGATGAACAAGAGGTAAGTATTCTTCATCTCAAAGACAAGATTAAGTTCTTGTCTAAAGAAAGGCTGGCTGAGCTATTAACAGACTTCATTGATGAGTCTGAGATAATTAATAATGAGAAGGCAGTTTTGTCTAGGGAATGTGTGATTCTGAAAGCAAAATGCAAAAGTCTAGAGTCTAGGGCAAATGAGAGTGATAACAAAAATGCTGAGTTGAAGAACCAGGTTCTTGAACTTGACAACAGTGTCCTAGAACTTAGGTCTGAAAATCTGAAACTGAAATTAGGAACAGGAAAGATGAATTCATCAAAGTTTTAAAAGAAGATCTAGGGAAGGTAAAACATGAACTAGACAGAACTTGCAAGTGGAACAAAGCCTCTGATGCTCTCTCCTGGTTGCAAGAGCATCACAGCAGTAACAAAAGAGGACTTGGCTATGGGACTCAAGCTCCTAAATGGGATCCAAAAAGCAAGTACCTCACTCTTCCTGAAAATAAAATCTGCACACACTGTGGTAAGACTGGCCATTATAAATATGAATGTAATGCAAAAGAAAAGGCCAGTCAAAGAAACAAAGCTTTTGTTCAAGGAAAGCATAAGCTGCCTAGTTGGGCAAGAAAGAATCTGATTCATCCTTTTGCCCATAGAAAGGGACCCAAACTAGTTTGGGTTCCTAAGACTAACCCCTGATTTCCTTTTGCAGGTCCAAGTGAAAGGGAGGAGCCAAATATTGTATATGGATAGTGGCTGCTCAAAACATATGACTGGGGACAAGGACCAGTTCCTTTTACTTGAGGACCTAAAAGGAGGTAATGTCTCCTTTGGTAATGCAAAGAAAGGTGAGATCATTGGGGTTGGAAAGGTAGGCAAAACAGATTCTCATTCTATAGAGAATGTCTACCTGATAGATGGATTGAAATATAGCTTAATAAGTGTGTCACAATTGTATGACAGAGGTAACCTTGTGGCTTTTACCTCCACCAAATGCTTTGTGATTAACCTTACCACTGACAAGATTGTTTTGCAGGGAAAAAGAGTTAACAATATTTACATTGTAGATTTGTCAACTCTTTCAGAAAATGAACTCACTTGCTTAAGTGTGTTGGTTAATGATCCCCTCCTATGGCACAAAAGATTTGGTCATGCCAGTCTAAATCAGCTAAACAAATTAGTCTCCAAGGACTTGGTGGTAGGTTTACCTAATATCAAGTTCAAGGAAGACAAAATTTGTGAGGCATGTGCACGGGGGAAGCAGGTAAGGTCATGTTACATGTTACATCATAAATACTGCATGTTACATCATAAATAGATGCATGACCAGACCTCTAGTAGAGAAGACTCCCTATGAGTTACTTAAAGGGAGAAAACCAAATATATCCCATCTTAGGGCTTTTGGTTGCAAGTGCTATGTGCACAATAATGGAAAAGACTCCCTAGGAAAGTTTGATCCCAGAAGTGATGAGGGAGTATTCTTGGGATATTCTTCACATAGCTAAGCTTATAAAGTTTTTAATAAAAGAACTCTGTGTGTAGAAGAAAGTGTGCATGTAGTATTTGATGAAACTAACATTCTTTCTGAGAGGCAGGAACATGAAGATGAAGCCAATGGACTGGTCAAAGACTTGGCTGAAGCATCGGCTCAAGTCAAAGTGACACCTGCAGAAGGAACAGGATGCAGATTGGGTGAATGCAATGCAGGATGAGCTAAACCACTTTGAAAGAAGTCAAGTTTGGCACCTAGTTCCAAGACCCAAGGATAGATCAGTCATTGGCACTAAATGGGTCTTTAAGAAACAAACTTGATGAAGATGGACCTGTCACAAGAAACAAGGCAAGGTTGGTGGTCCAAGGTTACAGCCAAGAGGAAGGAATAGACTATGATGAGACATTTGCTCCAGTTGCAAGACTAGAGGAAATCAGACTTCTCATAGCCTTTGCAGCACATATGGAATTCACTCTTCATCAAATGGATTTTAAAAGTGCCTTCCTTAATGGCTACTTGAAGGAAGAAGTGTTTGTGAAACAACCTCCAGGGTTTGAAAGCAAAGAATGTCCTGAACATGTGTACAAGCTGGACAAGGCTCTCTATGGACTCAAACAGGCACCAAGAGCATGGTATGAAAGATTGTCAAAATTCTTACTGGAGCATGGGTACAAGAGAGGTAAAATAGATAGTACCTTATTCTTAAGGGAAAAAGGTAAGGACCTTCTTGTTGTACAAATTTATGTTGATGACATAATCTTTGGGGCCACCACTGACAAGTTAAGCAAAGAGTTTACAAAATTAATGGGAAGTGAATTTGAAATGAGCATGATGGATGAGCTTAATTTCTTCTTAGGGCTGCAGATCAAACAAAGTCAAAATGGAACCATGATTCATCAGCAGAAGTACACAAATGAACTAATCAAGAAGTTTAAAATGGAGGATTCTAAAGAAATAGATACACCTATTGCAACTGCCACTAAATTAGATATTGATGAACCTGGTTCATCAGTTGATCAGAAGTTGTATAGGGGTATGATTAGTTCACTTTTGTATCTTACTGATGGTAGACCTGACATTGTTTTTAGTGTAGGGCTATGTGCTCGTTTTCAGGCAAATCCAAAAGAGTCTCACTTGACTGCTGTCAAGAGGATATTGAGATATTTGAAGGGCACTACTGAATTGTGTCTTTGCTACCCTAAAGGTAGTAATTTCAATCTAGTAGGATATGCTGATGTTGACTATGCAGGTTTCCTAGTGGATAGAAAAAGCACCTCAGGTATTGCACACTTTCTTGGCTCATGTCTTGTATCATGGGCTACCAAGAAGAAAAATTCAGTAGCCCTATCTACTGCTGAAGCTGAGTATGTGGCTGCAGCTTCTTGTTGTGCTCAACTACTATGGATTAAACAATAATTAGTAGATTTTGGAATAGAAGTGGGATGCATACCAATATTTTGTGATAACACTAGTGCTATAAGTATGACAAAGAACCCTGTTCATCATAAAAGGACCAAGCACATAGATGTTAGACACCACTTCTTGAGAGATAATTATGAGAAAGGACTAATCTCAATAGAATTCTGTGCGACTGATAAACAAATAGCTGACATCTTCACCAAAGCACTGAATAGGGAAAACTTTGAAAGGAACAGGTTGGAATTAGGGATGATTAAGATCACCTAAAAGGAACCAGTTCAGAATGCAATGAAAGAAAAAAAAAAATTTTTGTTAGAAGTTCTGACTTTATGTAAATATCTAGATTAATTCTTACTCAGTCTCATACTCTAATCAGTATACTCCTGTGACGTGCGTTGATATTCATTGATCTCTTACAATGTTTTTTTTCTATTCTGATATATGAGGCATAATCAAGAGAAGTTCTATGTGCATAACCTGGTTCATCAGTATATGCTCATAAGAAAGGGTCAGGTATGTTTCTATACTTTGCACAATTACAAAAATTAAAAATTCCAATTATGAGCAGAAGTCCTATCCTAACCAAACTCCTAAAAATCTAACCAATGTGCATTGAACCAGTTTCATTCTCTTCGAATTCTAAAGAAAACGGGATTATCTCCTTAAAACTAGCGTCGATCAATTACCACTTAAAGACCGGAGTCCTAATGAGATTAGACCCCTGATTGACCACTGCAAAAGACTGTCATTACTGCACCTAATCATACTTTACTTTAAATACACTTCACATATTCCTACTTCACTCTATAACCGTCATTAAGTGTTAAACCCCTGATCATCCTCCATCTCTCCAAAATTCTCCGAAATTCCCAAAAATCCTGCAGAAATTCTCTGCCATGACTAACTCTCAAGAAAATACTTTAACTCTACCACCAGTATCTCCTAATACATCTTCATCTGTACCTCCTAGTGACAACCCTAAACCAAGATTCCGCAGGCATAAAATGTTGGCTAGAAAGACTGTTGCTATTGGTGTTTTGAGAACAACTCTCAACGAAAAATTGAAAGCGAGTCAAAGAGGGGGAAGCTCTGAAAAAGAATCATCTGACTCAAGCTCCGAGTCTGAAGCTTTTGTCTCTGCAAGCGATGGAGAAGAATGTGGGTCTTCTGAATCAGACAAGAATCAAGAAACCCCTAAAGAGGTAAATACATGCTATGTTTTTTCTGATGTAGTGGAGAAAGTAGATTATAGGTTTGTGCTGGTGGGGTCTGTGAGAGATGTAAGTGAGGGAGAATCGAAGAGGAAGGGAAAGAAAAAGAAAGGCGAAATTCTTGCAATTTGTGGAGGAGTTGAGGAAAGTGGCACCAAGGCAGGGGGAAGTGAAACTGGGGAGGCTGCTGAAGGCCTAGTACACCTGAGTGAACAACTAGATGAACATGGTTCATCTGTGGAAGAAACTTTGGGTGATATGCTGAAGAAGGTGGGAGAAAGCTATGATCCCAAGAAGCGCAAAACTTCTTCTCAAAAGGCTCCAACTGCCTCTAAGCCAACAAAGAAGTGCAAGGTGTCATCTCCTAAGTCTACTGTCTCTTCAGTACCAAAGGTGAAAGCTACTAGAAGCAGGGTAAAGCAAAGTGAAGCTCAGTTGCAGAAAGCCTTAGAGGCAAGCAAGAAAAAGAACAAGGAAAAGGGAAAAGCTAAAGTTCTGGAAAGTTCTGTGGCTGCAGAAGAAGAGGAGGAAGAGATGGAACTGGTCCATCAGGAGAGAGGTACAACTGAGGAGGTTCCCACTCCTAAACCTAAGAAATCCAAGCCTTCTACCAAGAAGTCTTCAAAATCTATCTCTGCTGAACCCTCCCTGGAAAAAAGAACCAGGTCTGCAGTTAAAGGAAAACAAGTAAAAGTTCCTGAAGAAGAAGAAGCTTGGAGTGGAGAAGAAGAAGAAGAGGAATCTGAGAAAGAGCAGGACAGGTTTGTCCTTTTTGGAAAAAGAAAAATATTGAAAGGAAGAATTCTGAAAGACATGGAGGAGCCAGGCATGAAAAGATTGGTTGATGCACTGGAAGCACAGGGTTGGACGGACATGGTTCTTCAACTGGATGGCAGACTTGCAAGAAAAGAACTGATAGAGTTTATGGCAAATGCCACAGTGGTGAATGGGGTTGTTACAAGCTTGGTGAGAGGAGTAGAGGTGCAGTTTGATGCACCTAAGTTGGGAAGAATTCTAGACATACCCTGTGAGGGATATGATGATTATACTAGGCAAAGGTGGCCTTGTATAGATTCTCTCCCTTCTGCCCTCCAAATCACTCGGAATTTCTGTGATACCAAGTCTGCTGAAGAAGTGCCTGAGGCTAGATTTGTGCAAAAGAGTGAAATGAAGCATGAGCACAAGGTACTTTTTGAGTTTGTGGACAAGTGTTTGCTGCCCAGATAGGAGAGAAGGCACACTGCAAATTATATGGACCTGGTCCTTCTGGAGTGTCTTGTGAGAGGAAAGCAGATTAATTGGCCTGCTTTCATTGTCAAGCTGCTGGATATAGTCATCAATGGCTCTAAGTCCCATGCCACACCTTATGGGTTTATACTGACAACTGTCTTGGCCAAGTTAGATGTGCCACTAAAAAAGTGGGAGATGGCCTCCAGCAAAGAGCACTTTGGAATCAAAACTCTGCAGGCTTGTGACTATCTGCTAAGTGTAGCCCCAGTTGAACCTGGTTCATCCGTGAAGACTCCTGTGAACAGCAAAGTTAGGGCATTGGTTCTAGAGTGTGGAACAAAAGATGCAGAAATTGCTAGGCTCCAGGCTTGCATTGCTGAACTAGAAAGTGAAAGAAATGGTCTCAAAGATGAGCTAGCGAAGGAAAAAGAAAAGAGTGAAGGGATGCTCCAAACAATGCTCAATCTCCTTCAATCCCAACCCTCTAGTTCCTCCAAGCCCTAGAACCAGTTTAGCTACCCCTTCAGTGACCCAGATTCGGGACTTTTATTTTTTTTGCTCATGGTTGGATGTTTGTTTTTCTTTTTGTGGTCTGTTATGTGGAAACACCCCCTAATCAAAGAAAATATGCTTTGTTTTCTCTTGTTCTATGAAAGTTCTGATCTTAATAGTTAAATTTTTGTGAAGTTGATTATTGATTAACTATATCATGTTTTCACTTGCAGTTGCCCCAGTGGCCATGAGTATTAATTAACATCTGAGATTCATATAATATGCAACTTTTCGATGATGCCAAAATGGGGAAGAGATATTGTGTTTTACTTTGTATTCTGAAATAAAGTGATATTTATAACATGATTAAACCTGGTTCTTAATGATAAGTTAAATTAGAGTGTGAAAATTAAGCTGAGTTCCACAGGGTCTCTGATCAATAAAAGCACAGAGTTTATCATCATCAAAAAGGGAAAATTTGTTGGCCCATGTTCAAATGAAGTTTTGAAGATTGACAAAATGAACTCAACCATGAAACAGGTCCATCATGTGAGACATACACAGTGTTGATATATTTATTCATGTGACAGACGTGTCAAGATAAGTCTCAAGGGTCAGCAACAATCAGTAACAATATCTTCAGAGTTGATCGAAAAGGTTGCATAGGATAAGGAGTTGAAGTCTCCTTATGAGAAGAGAACTACATCTGGATCAAGGATAAAGGATTGGAGTTTGAAGTGTACTAGGACTCGAATTTGATGAAGGATCAGCAATTCGAGTTTTAATCAAACTCTGATTACTAACTCTATAAATAATAAAGATTGTTCTCTTTTACAGGTGATTGCACATACGCAGAAGTTAAACTAAATTGAGAGCAAAAGAGCTAGGCGAATTTTGCAAGCAATTTATGTGTGATTCAAGTGTGCAAATCTGAAGCTACATGAACCAAGAGTGAAGAACCAATTCCATTGTGTTTTTCTTTATTTCTAGTTCAATTGTAGTAGGTGTTTCATATTGTACCTTTCAGCTTTATCTAGAAGCAATTGTAATAGGTATTTTGAGTATTCAAGTTAGAGTTAACTTGAAG
>NW_017670279.1:279819-293795 GCF_001879085.1 Nicotiana attenuata
ATAATTTTTATGGCTTTAAAATTGATTTTCTTGCACTTTAATTATCCAAATATTTATTAATTACTCTTTCAAATTATTTTTGTGATGACTTAATCATCAAAATTTATTGCTTACACTTGCATATATGCTTTATAACATTTTACTTCATTTTATGTAATTACATCTGCATTTTTTGAACTATTTACGTATTTTTGCAATAATAGCCTATACTTTACAAGTCAAAATTATTTTTTATATTTTTATAATCTTCAACTATTATTTTAAAATATTAAGTTTCATAAATAGTATTTTTTATATTATTTAGCTATTTTATTAAATTGTTTTCTCATAATTTCTTTTATTTAAAATCTGGCCCAAAACAGACCAAATCTCGGACCCAATCCACCAGCCCACACCCTAAGCTAGCCCAAACATTAGCCCAATTTGCCCTCGCCCAAACCAAACGACCCCATTAACCCAACCCGGACGCGACCGTTCATTTGACCCCCCCGCTTCTCCTCTAATACTGGCCGTTGATCTCAAATGATCAACGGTCCACAACCATTCCCCCATTTTTAATTACACTCACCCAAACCTTAACACCCATTCTTCTGAGACAACCGCCCCTAAATCCTCTCATTCTCTCCCCTTTATCTGAGAAACTCTACCCATCTTCATTCAAACTCCCAGCCCTACTCTGATATCATATGGAAAATCTTCCATATTCCCTTTGCTTTTTTCCTCACACGATGGTTCTTATCATTTCCTCAGCGTTACAATATTTGGTACTCGATTATTTATGGAATCTAAGTCATTGAGTGTTCGATCAACTCCGATTCTGTACTATCCTCATGTTTCTGACCTGATACACTCACTACCAGGCCATATGAGTCCTATTTAGTAACATCTTTTACTATTTTTGTTCTCCGTCTTGAACTAGGGTTCGCCTGATTTCTCCTAAATTTATTGTGAATCGATTTTGCATCTATTCTTTCCCTTTTTATGTTTACTTGATTATTTTTTATTGTTTATGTGTTTAATTTTGCTACTATATAAACCCCATTCACCGTTCCCTTTGGAACTCTCAATTATTCATTACATAACTATTGTTACCACTACTCTGATTTTTCTATACTTTCTGCACTCTTGGCTCTTGGCCGCCTGAAAGCCAAGGCCACCGAATTTCAATTAACTTACCTTCTCGGTGCGAGCACTACCCGGGCTTCATCGGAAATCCTTGGGAACTCTGACTTACTGAGTTTTGGGTTCTACTACTCTCTCTATAGTCAACGATTGAAGTATTGTTGGAATTATTCTTCTTGTTTACCCGATTGTTAATTCGCAACTGGTAGGTGTCTTTGGCTCTTTCAATTTCATTCCTTCTCGTTGTGTTCATGTTTTGTACATCTATCTCACTTAAACTTTGTGAATCTATATGCTACTATGTTACCACTGTCATTTATGATTCAGAACTTTTCTAGCATCTGAACTTGTCCAACTTCTGACTCTGATGTATGCCTACTATATGTGTTCAGCATGAATGATTCTCACCACCTTAAGCATGACCATCCTAGTGTGTTTTTTGTGTGTTTGAATATACCTGCCACTCATCTTGAGTTTATCTCCCTGCCTTGTACTGTATCTTTGTGATAAATCAACTCATGTGTTCTAATTCCTGTTGGATCATTCATGTGTACTTAATTACCCTACTAGAGTTAGTTCATAGCCATGTTGTTAGCCAAACATATTGCCCTACTAATGGTGAACTTTAAGGTGTGTTCCATGCCCAGCTTAATCTGATGTTGTTTAGTACTCCCTATGGTTTACAAGGTGAAAGTGCAACATCCAGCTTTTCTTTTATGTGTAATCTGATAGTTTAGTTTTTGATGTGTCCTTGCCTACTAAGTTCTGGTGTTGCTTAAGCCTTTTGTTCTATGACTAGTACTTAGTATGTTCAAATTAAGGTTTGTTTGTAGACCATGTCCACCAACTTGTTTGGTTATGCTATTTTCATTAGTTTCTCCTATTAGACGTCCATGTGTGAGGATTATACTCTGATGGCTTTCTGTCCATGATTCTATTATACTCTCATGTTTTAAATCTCATGACTAAGTTCTTTATGCCAATTCTGGACTATGTTTTCTTTGAAACTTTACTTGAAGTAGTATGCTATCTCATGTTGGTCAATCCTGTTGATAAGTAGGAATTTTGATTGCTTATTAGCACATTTTAGCTTTTCTTTCAGTCCGAAAGTATTGAATTGTGTTCCCGAAACTAATGAAATTGTGCAAATTGCAGGAATACTGGAAGTTTGGTCTCCCGATAAAAAATCCGACTAAAAAAGGAGTGTTCCGAAGCACAAGGCAATAAAGGGCGCAGAAGCACAAATGTGAATTCTGTAGAAGGAGTTCTGCAGCCGCAGAAGAAATTGCGCACCACAGAATTCCATCTGCGGCCGTAATCCAAGAAGGAAATCCCAACAGGGCTTTTAGAAATGTGCGGACCCAACATGAATTGTGTGGCCACTGAACTAGGTTTTTAGTGACAAAGATGCAAAGTTCAGAGAGTATGCTAAAAGACCCAGTCCTGGAGCCTTTGTGAAGTGCGGACCACACAAGAATTGTGCGGCCGCAGTCCAGAAATATGCGGCCGCAGAAGATTGCCTCGCGGCCGTAGTTCAGAAATGTGCATCCATAGAACTCCTTCTCCTGCCAGCTGAAGAAATTTGCGGACCGCACATGGAATTGTACGGCCGCAGAACCTCCTGATGGTCATTTTTGTCTGCGATTTTTGGCCCCATATAAATAGATGAGTTTCACAAAATCCGGTCAAGTTTGAACGTCTGAAGTTGCTGTAGCCGTTTTTGTTTACTACTTTAGGAAGTTTTACATTATTTTGGTTTATTTACATTAGATTTCATCATTTTAATCTTACTTTATGAGTTTAATTAGCTTTTCTTCTTCATTTTCTGCAATTTCTATTATGAGTAGCTAGAATTTTCCTAGGGTTGTGACCCAACCCTAGGGTGTAAACCTTATTGATATCTAATTTGGTGCTTGTTTGTCACGACCCAAATCAGAGGGCCACGACGGGCACCCGGTACCGTACTCAATCGAGTACCAACGTAACATATCTTTCTTATCATACCATCATGGGTAAATGGGCCAGAAGGCCCATCATGAGATAACCAGAATAAAACATAAGGGAATGCTAGACATAGGACGACCCAATATGATATAGAAACTTATACATGTGATATACGGGCCTATAAGGCCGACATGATCATTTGTATACTCAAAACATAGGCCGACAAGGCCATACAAGTATACATATACATGACATCCGTCTACAAGCCTCTAAGAGTACATAAATATCATAAAGGTTCGGGACAAGGCCTCGCCATACCAATCAATACATGTCTAAATCATACTGACCAAATAGGCAACTCCAGAGCAAGTGGAGTGCACCAACACCTTCCGCCGATCTTATAGCCTACTAGGAGGACTGTCAACCTATCTATCGGGACCTGTGGGCATGAAACGTAGCGTCCCCATGCAAAAGGGATGTCGGTACGAATAAAGTATCGAGTATGTCAGGCAGGAAAGCATAAATAAAAACAGTAATGTAAAGAGAGATATAAGAGATACAACCTGTAGCATATGAGTGCCTCTAAGGGATACATATATGAAATGCATGATACATATATATACATAAACTTTTAAAAACGTACGCCTCTGCGGGCATCATCATCATCATATCATACCCCCCCGAAGAGGACTCGATAAAAATGTACCCGACCATCATAGGGCTCGGTAAAATCATACCCGGCAACGTGGAGCTCAGCAAAACCCAACTGATAAGTGGTTGCACAATAGGTGCCGTACCCGGCCAACTATAGCGTGACTCGGTAGAGTAAAGTAGATACATATATATAATGCATGTTAGGCTCATGGAATCACGTTCTAAACCTTTCGGAATGACGTATGGTCATTGCATCTTCTATTGACGTTATGGACATCATACCATCAATCAGAACCTCAATAGAATTCAAGCATCATACATACATGCTTAGAATAGCTTTATAAGGAAAGAACAACATGGACAACCTTAGTTGCTAGGAGTAGATCCGTTATGAAATAGCATATCGTTTATGTTCGTTTCACTTTAAATCATGCCAAAAGAAATAAGAAAGTGCCTTAACATACCTTAACCACTTTAAGTCTTAACACCTTCCAAGCAACTCTTCAAACAAGTCAACTCAATCTATCATAGCATAAGGAGATTGGAAATCAGTGCTGAGCAAAAGCTAAGTCTGTAACTTGAGCTAGTAGCTCGTTTACGTAAATTCGGGCAGCACCTACCCTGTAACAAGGGCCACCTCCAATACCATATAAAAACAATATCAACAAGAGAAATCCAGCAACATATAAATTTCAATAACAAGACACCATATAACAACAACAAGTCACAACTACTTCACGATGAGCGGTAAGCTCCGATTGGAATCTGTATAACTCATATCACCCCTTATAGACTTCTTACATTAACTTACCAGCATCATTAACATGATAATGAAGTCATTCATCAATGATTCCATCCTTATACCATATATTTATAACAAAAGAAACAATCCACAACTCCAACTATCTTCAATTAGCAGCTTTATTCACTAGTTCATGTCTAGTCCATCCATTTAACTTAATCAACATCAAGATAAACTTAAGCACATGCAAGAACACAATACACATACCTCCTACAGTAGCTTCAACTCGAAATCCGAGTTATATTTAGCTTACAAAGCCCTCAATGGCAATACAACACCATAGAAGTGACTTAAGCTAATCCAAGTATATTCTTGTAGTTTAGCATTTTAACAACTTAACCAACATACAAGCAAGCTTAAGCACAATTAGTAGGCTATTATACTCACCTTAGTCAGTAGGAAAAACTTTAAACTTTATCTAAACACAGCCCACAACTATCCTCAATGACAACACAACCTCAAAGAGGTGTTGTTCTTCACTAGAACTAACTTTTGATGTTGAAATATAATGTAATCACTTTGGAATCACTTAAAACCCTTACGGTATCTATTTAGGAGGTTTAGGAGAATTTTAGAGATGAAGTTGACTCGAAAATGAGCAGAAAATAGGCATCCAAATCGTTTTTAAAGTGAAGTAGGTCGAGCACCGCCTAAAAGGGTCTCATGGGAGCTGTCTGCGCAGTCTCGCAAAAACGTGAATATCTCTCTACTCCGATGTCGTATCGACATGCAACTTAATGCGTTGCAAAGTAGACTCATATATCTTCAACTTGGTAGGTGTATAATCCAATAATTCTAAGTATATTTGCAGAAAAGCTTAGCTATATTTGACCTAAATTTCAGCACATTACCTTTGCCAACTTTTGTTCCACAACTTGCTTGATTTAATAACGTAGCACACGACTAGAATACGACTAAAATAACTCATAGCATAACCTTCTTATCATGTTAAGAACCCTAGACACATCCCAAAGTACATGTTATAACATTCCAAACTTACATCAATTGAATTACAACTTACTCTCACGTACGAAAACATGGGGTGTAACATTGTTTATGATTGGGTGTTGATTATTTAGCTTAGTTCATGCTTCAATTTTAGAATTAATGGTTACATCAATTCATGCCTATTTGACTTAGTCTCTACTTGAGAAAGAGGGACCTAGTCTAGGATAACTTAGCTAACAAGGAATTGGGTCAATTGAGAAATCGATTAACCCAATTAAAGGGTTCAACCTAGAGATAATAATAACCTGACTTGAGCTTGTATCAATGGTGTTGGTTGATACCCATTTGGACTTGAGAAAACCAAATTGGGCAAAACCACTCTCTGACCGAGAGGTATTGAGTGGGTAATGTAGAGTTGTGAGATATAATACACCCCAATAAACAAAACAAGCACTAACGTCTTTATCCCATTAGGCAAACATCTAGGTTATGGTCACACCCCTAGGCCTTTTACCCATTTGGAAAAAACTTAAAAGCATTTACTTTTAGTCTATTCTCTTTAGCTTGCATTCATTAGAGTAACGGTAGAAGTAGAAAACAAAAATCTGTTGTGGAAGTGAAATCTAGATAACCCATTCGCTTACTTGAAATATATACTCCTAATACCCCTCATAACTTCTAGTGGATCCGACCCCGACTCCTAGTTGGGTAATTATTAATGAGTACAACCGTATCATATCTCGTATTGAGGTCTATTGTGGACGTCATCACCTGTCACCTTAGCTTTGTTCTCAAAGAATGCAAGCATGAACCTGCCTTATGTATGCCCTATGAATTTGTCAACATGCTTTGGTGAAAGCTGCTATTAGATACAACTTTGAGAATTCAGTGTGTAGACTTCAAAAGACTGTTTAATCAATCCCATGTTTAGATTCACAAACATGCATAAGTGTTTTTATAATTTTTCTATAATTTTAAAAGGCTTTAAATCAATTTATTTCAGCGTTCTTATTATACAAATATCTAATAATTATCCCTCATATTATTTTATGATGATTTAATCATCTAAATTTATTATTTATGCCCATATAGTGCTTAAATATTTTAATTGCATTTTTTTAATTACATTTGCATTTTTTAAGGCTAGAATTGCACATTTTGCCCATGTGTATGCATAATTATATTATCTATACAAAAAATAATTTTTTATATTTTTAATATGTTAAGTAATTATTTTAAATCATTTTTGTGAACAAATGACATTATTTTACTTGATTTAATTGGGTATTTAAAATCTAGCCCCTAAAAAAACCCAATTTCGGACCTAGCCTAACCCAATTACCCCAGCCCAATACATTAACCAGCCCAATACATTAACCAGCCCAATACCCCATACCCGTCCAACCCAGACCCAAACCCATCCAAATTAACCCGCCCGGCCATAATCTAATCCTACCTGTTAATCTCAGAAGATCAACGGCTCCCGATCACCCATACCCTTTTAATTAACCAACGCCCTAACCCTAATTCATTATACACCATCCGCCGTTATTGAATCCTCTCGTCTCTCCCTCACCTCTCAAACCCTAACCCTAACCCGCTGTCACCATTCTCCTATGATTCCTATCCAGAAATGGAATCATTCTTTGATTCCTTACCATATCTGGTCTTACTTATTTACATACTATCCCTCTTTGATGTTACTTAAATTGGTTTGCCTCAAATGGCAAGTTGACCTCGAGAGATTCGAACCAGATCTGGTTCAAAATCTCTTATATTGTAGTTATTTCCATCTGTGTTCATCCTAACCCCTGTGAGTACGAATATTTTCGTATCTTTCAGTTAGGGTTTCATATTTTGATTCGGACCAGATTTGGTCCGATTTATGTTGTTTTATGTTATTCTCCATCTATATGTGCTCTATTACTCGTCGAATCTGTCTATTTTTGGTTGAATCTTTTACTTACCCTAAAATTAGGGGTTAGATCTTTCCAAATCTGAAACGATTTTCAATTTTTTTAGTATTTTTCCTTTAATGTTTCGATATCTCTATCTCTATGTTTCATAGTTTCTCTACTATTTCTGAACGATTTTATTTACCCTAAAATTATGGTTTTGATTTTCCAAGATAAACCAAATCTGTTGTTTCATCTCTATGTATCTATCGCGGTTTCCTTTCTTACTTCTGACCGATTTCATTTACCCTAATTATTTCCATCTATATGTCTTTGTATTTCTGCCTATTTTTCTAGGGTTTCGATTATTTAATTACTTATCTTAATGTTTTTGTCTATTTGTCCTTAACTCCCGCGTTAAATGCTGACTAATTTTATTTACCCCAAATTAGGAGATTTTAGTCTTTCGCTTCTTGTATGGTACTGATATTTCCTTATCTGGTTTGATTTACCCGTTCTCATTATTTCCTTACCTTATTTGATCTGGTACTTGAACATTGATTGAATTTGTATAATATTTTCCCTAATTTAAGTTGTACTGGCCTGATTATATGCTGCTAATTGATTGAACTCCGACTTTGAATGATTTTATAGTTATTCCCATTCCTTATTTGTGTTAGACTGATTCATTACCATGTTTATCTACCTAGTTGAGTACTATTTAAACCCTTCCCCCATTTCGCTTTAGGACAAGACTCGAACTCTCCTATTCTCACTACTAAAACTTAAGCTCTCTTACTCTCTCTTTGTTCTGATTTCTGTGCTAAGTGTCTCTTGATTTTGGCCGACTGAAAGCCAAGGCAAAAATTATTCTGGAACCTCATTGCTATGGTATACTTACTTGCTTTCTCACTTAACTGGTATGCCCTAACCTTTGCAATTCCATTCTCTATGCTTTACTTGACTAGTCTGTTTCAATTCCTAGCAAGACTCTGTCCTTTATGTGATTATGTGATCTCATCTAGCAGCACGGTTAACTTACGACTATTTTGTTCTGAATAATATGAATCCCTTTAATAGTTTAGCCTAAGGTTCAACCTATTTCATGCATTGTTGTTAATTCTGCACCTCTTTTGAACTTTGCACATTACAAGCATGTAATCAGTTAGCTTGTTGCTAAACGCATACACCCTGCCTGTGGAATTCATCTGCATGATTAATCATTTCTACCTAATTGTTTCTGTGATAAAACCATGTTTGTCCAGCATGAGTAGCTTAACTAGACTTCAATTTATTTGAACTATGTATTTAAACATGAATTTTGTATGTTTCCTTGGTGCAGTTCTGCCTGCAATTCTATGTTCTGAATCCTATTTTTCTGAAATCCAACTATTTTTAAAACCTGCCCCTTCTCTCTTTTATATACTCTTAGTCCATTAGGTTCTCAACCACCCCAGTGTGAGCACTGCTTAGGGTCCTTGAGACTCCTTTGAACTCTGACACACTGGGGGGCTGGTCTTCCAATCTCTCATGAACTCTTTTCTGAATGTGTGATTTTTTTGTGAGCATTGCCCGGGGTCCTTGAGGCCCTTGGGAACTTTGACACACTGGAAGCTTGGTTCTAATGTGCTGTGGATGAATCATTGCTATGCTTTAAAGCTGCTATGTGGAAGGCCTGGTTCCCAGGTTTATTTGGGTCTGTGAAGGCTCCCTATAGTGTAACTGATACCATTATGTAATTCATTTGGCTATCCTGGTCTGTAATAACTATGCAATAACAGATTTGGGGATATTTAGTAAAGTTGGGGGGTTCTTCTTATATCTTTTGTTAAAACTAGGTAGAAATCCTTCCTATAGGATTCAATTATGTTGATTGACTTATGTGAGTATTATACTGTATTTAGAAATCCTGCCTATAGGACTTTCATGATCATGTTGATACTGTATTTTACATTTGCATACTAGAGATCCTGCTTATAGGACTTTCGTTCAATTTTGTACATTAGAAATCCTGTTCATAGGATCTATATATGTTTTCAACAAATGTGCATTAGCAAGCATGCCTATAGGGTCTTGTTGTTTGAATAAACTGTCCTTCCTGGCAATTTGTTTAATTTCTGCCCGTACACAATTAATAGATATCATGCCTATAGGACTAAAAATCAATTTCCAATTTAGAAATCATGCCTATAAGGGTTAAGTCAATTCAGTAATTAGAAAGCATGCCTGTAAGAAATAAAATCTAATTTTACGAGTTAAAATCAGTGCTACGCTTAGAAACCATGTCTATAGGTCTGTAATTAATAAGCTCGTGGAAATCATGCCTATTGGATCCTGTTCTGAATTCAACTGTTATTGTCAATCACTTAGGCAACATATCTGTTGGACTTAATAATGATTCTGGGTTTATGATTGTGACACATTATTGCCAGAAGTGTCTAGATTCATGCTGAATAAAATCAGTAGGCAAACAAAACAGGTCCTAATGCTCGCTTTAACAAAGCTGTCTCTGCACTCAGTTTTCTCACGGATATCCTGCCTATAGGATTTCTAAGTTAACAAAATTTGCTGATCCAACTGTGTGCTTTGTTGCCTATGTGTAGAGGTCAATATGAGCCTATACTTGCTCTTTATATGAAAGTCCTATTTTCTTTTGTTTGTCGCTTAGATTTCACATTTTTTAATAACATAGGTTGGTGTAGAACCATCCCAAATAGAGGTCCTAATACCTCCAGGGCCATAGGTATTAAGGAGATGATAGCCCGTGCGCTAATTCTATGAGTAGCACCCCGACTTGAGGGACTTACAAAGTATTGCATGGAATGAACCTATAGGCTAAAAAACTTAGGACCACTCCCTATACTCCTGTTTAAAATAAATTGAATATTGTATTTGTCCAAATTGTTTTCTTCCCTTTTAAGAGTAATTCGCTTAATTTAAGTTCGGTCGGGACCCACTACCTCGAGGGGTGCCTAACACCTTCCCCTCAAGGTAATTTTGAGCCCTTACCCGATCTCTGGTGATGTAAACTGGTTATATGAGTTAATTGCTCTAGGTGCCCTAACGCACCTTAATCCGTTAGGTGGCAACTCTTCCAATTCCCTACCCTCAAAAAAAGAGTTGTCCTAGAAATGTCGAAACCCGATTTCGCGAGAAAAAAGGGGCGCGACAGCATGGCGACTCTGCTGGGGATATCTTTAGGCTATTACCATAACGAACTTGTTTGTGAATTAGTCTTTAAGCATGTCTTTAATACTTGCACACCCCTTCCCCTTTCCACTCTATGTGAATTCATTTGCCTATCTTCATTCATTTATGATTTCTCTTCCCTGTTTTATCACTTTTACTATGGAAACTGACTTGTCTCCTTGTTTTTCTATCTTAAATGTCTTTACAATTATTAAATACCGCATTTTATCATTATTCATCGTGCAAATACTTGTCAACATGTTATTTTCTTTTGCATAACTCCATGCTCAACATCATACTCCACTCATGCGTACTAATACCGTAGCGGGCCTTGATGAGTGTCCGCGCTCTTCCTAAAATCACCCTTTAAATTTGGAAAGGCTTATTTGCGGTAAAACTAGTCGATCAGCGGTGCAGTCGATGGTTCCGTGCCTTTCCCTCTCAAGTTGTTCGCTTGAGGGTACCAGTCTAGACTTCTCTAGAAACCTTACTCTGATAATAACTGTACATGCATCATGATCAAACCTAGCCTAGGTTAATATGTTGTCCGCATAATAACCCTCTAAGAAAGCCTTGTCCAAATTCCACCGGGATTTCCATAATCCCAACGGACGCAACCACGATATGTGCATTATTTGGAGAGATGAATGACGACATGCTAATCGTTAATGTGTAAGTAGTCGAATCCGGAGGGGGCAAGGGTCTAACTCTGTTTATTTTGCAGAAAATGAGGCACGAAGTCCCCAGGTTCGGCATGGTCCGAAGTATACCGCCGTTGTTGTTAGAGTGGTGGGAAAACCTTTCGCCAAGCGACAAAAATCACATGAAAAGGGTTCTTGGAAATCTACCTTCCTTATTGGACATCCAACCAAACAACATGCTGATCGAGGCTGCTACTATGTTCTGGGACGGAGAAAGAGCTGTATTCCGTTTTGGCAATACAGAAATGACTCCTCTTTTGGAGGAAATAGGAGGATTCGCTGGATCACCATGGGATAGTCCCGGTTTACTAGTACCAGAAAACCGCACTACTAGGGGTTTTCTAAAGATGTTGGGTCTGAGAAAGAATGATGACTTGGAGTGCCTAAAGAAGTCCTACATACCCTTCGACTTCCTCTATGAACGATATGGACACAACAAATCTTACTGTATCTTTCATGATGAATTCTCCATCACTTCCTTGGGTTGGACTCATCGTAGGGTTTTTGTATTAATTATCTGCTTTCTGGGTATGATAGTGTTTCCAAGCCAAGGGGACATAATTCACACCAGGTTGGCCATGGTAACCAAAGCTTTAATGGAGGGAATTGAGGGTCAAAAATATACTATTGTCCCGATGATTGTAGCAGACACATATCGGGCTCTGGATCGTTGCAAGAAAGGGTTCAAACACTTTGAGGGTTGTAACTTGCTACTACAGATTTGGTTGTTAGAACATCTTCAGAAGGGTCAATACTGCCAAGAGTTTCCACGGAAACCATGGAACGATCACATAGCTTTTCACCATCCTAAAATAATGACCTTTGTCCCATACCGATTTGCACAGCCGGAGAATGCTACAGAATGGGCACAGTTTTTAGCAATTTGACCGAGGACCAGGTTCACTGGATGTTCGAGTGGTTCCCTACCGATGATTTCATCATCAGATCCAAGGATGTTCTGTATTTGGTATTGATTGGGTTAAGGGGAATACACCCCTATGTTCCTATCAGAGCTGGTAGAAAACAAGCCATACCACGAGTCTCCAAAATGAGTCATTATAGAGCCGATTTTCAGGGTGACGCCATTCCATACAAATGTGAGGCCCAACACATGTGGCACTTGAAGATTATCATGGAAAAGGATACCATCGAGACAGATTGATATCACGCAGGTCATGTGTATTTCTACCCATCATTGTTGGAAGATAACATACCAGGAATAGTCGAGCCAGGGGTTGGTCAAGGAAACAGGGTCATAGATGAAGTCCCTGAAGCACAAGTGAAGTATGAGAGGCTGCGCAAGAGAGTCCTTGAATCCGAAGCCAGGCACTTGGAGCAACACAAGTTCGACATGGAGTCAATTAACGAGTGGAAGGAAATAGCTACAAGATCGACAAAAAGGCTGGAGTATTTGGAGCAGGGTCTAATGGAACTAGAAAGGAAGATGAGGAAAAGGGTCGCAGACTGTCAGAATGCAGAAGGCAACGAGGGAGGACACCTAGCAAGGGCATACCTGGTGTTGGACATGCACGACCTAGGGAATTTGATCGACGGATCCAAGAAATTCAAATATGGGGAAGGTCCCTCCGGGACCAAGTAGATTAGATTTAGCTGTTTTTCTGAAACGTTTTGGAATATAATAAGGCAAATGCCATTAGTAACTCATTTATTTATTATCGTTTTTAGGTTCGTCTTATTTATTACATTAATGAAATGAGGCATTTATCGGCATTAAATCTCTCCAAATCTATNAACCAAATTGGGCAAAACCACTCTCTGACCGAGAGGTATTGAGTGGGTAATGTAGAGTTGTGAGATATAATACACCCCAATAAACAAACAAGCACTAACGTCTTTATCCCATTAGGCAAAAATCTAGGTTATGGTCACACCCCTAGGCCTTTTACCCATTTGGAAAAACTTAAAAGCATTTACTTTTAGTCTATTCTCTTTAGCTTGCATTCATTAGAGTAACGGTAGAAGTAGAAAACAAAAATCTGTTGTGGAAGTGAAATCTAGATAACCCATTCGCTTACTTGAAATATATACTCCTAATACCCCTCATAACTTCTAGTGGATCCGACCCCGACTCCTAGTTGGGTAATTATTAATGAGTACAACCGTATCATATCTCGTATTGAGGTCTATTGTGGACGTCATCACCTGTCACCTTAGCTTTGTTCTCAAAGAATGCAAGCATGAACCTTCCTTATGTATGCCCTATGAATTTGTCAACATGCTTTGGTGAAAGCTGCTATTAGATACAACTTTGAGAATTCAGTGTGTAGACTTCAAAAGACTGTTTAATCAATCCCATGTTTAGTTTGTTACTTGTATGACTAAGTTTGGCATCCATTTGGGTAAGTTATTTGTTTGGGCCTGGTATGTTGGGCTTGCCTTTTGTATTTAGGGTCGAAGCGCATTGTTCGTACCTGGAGTTTGGGCCTGTAGTCCATATGAAGTTCTAAGCCTGTTCGAAGGCCCAGGTGTGTTACTAGGTTATTCTATATTTATATTTGGGCCTTGTTGATACCCATTTTTTTCTTCATTTATTTTAATATGCATATATATTTTCAAAATAGTGCACATGCATTATTATTAGATTCACAAACATGCATAAGTAATTTTATAATTTTTCTATAATTTTAAAAGGCTTTAAATCAATTTATTTCAGCGTTCTTATTATAAAAATATCTAATAATTATCCCTCATATTATTTTA
>NW_017670279.1:917221-948168 GCF_001879085.1 Nicotiana attenuata
ATCATTAGATTAAAACGTAATTCATGCAAATTATATGATAGAAATTAAAGAGCTATCTTAGCTAGAAGAAATGAATATGTTGATAAACTAAATAAAAGGTTGATTCCTAAGTTTTATGGTGAGAACAAAATATGTTTCAGTTTTGACTCAACAGAAGATGATGTCAACAATTACTACCAAGAAGAATACTTAAATACTTTAATACCAAATGGCCTTCTACTGTACATGTTTGTTGTCAAGTTCATTGTTTCTAACGTATGTTAGTGTCACCATATATATAATAGACTAAGTTAAAATTGATCTTCCATTTGCATATTGATTTTGACAAAAAATATGCTCATCATGCTGAAAAATTAGATCCGTTGAATAGCTTATGTAACAATACGCATATGGTATATAGAAGTTTTGGCAATAAAGTCAAACATGCACAACTTATAATACTGATCAATGTGCTTCTAAGTAGGGCTTTTCATTTGAATCGCATATCAGAAATCCGAACCGATCCGCTCAATTTCGGATTTTAGATTTCGGATATTTGGATCGGATTTCGGATTATGTTTATTAAAATTTCGGATATTCGGATCGGATTCGGATTGATATAAATTTTAATCCGATCCGATCCGAAATCCGAAATTATTAGGGCATGTATAAATACTAAGCTTTAATTTCGGATAGTCAGTACTTCCTTTACATCTTCCTCCAAGTTATTACCTTTATAATTGATGGATTTAGCTATATTGGCACCATAGTACTCTCATAATTCCAGAAACATGAATTTTTCTTACTGTATTGCCTCTTTTACAAAGAAAATATACATATGAGTTTGTAACTTTGAGGCATCATAATCCGATCCGAAATCTGAAATATTGATCCGAACCAAACTTTAAAATTCGATCCGATCCGATATTAATTCGGATCGGATTCGGATTGCATTTTGTAGAATCCGAAATCCGAAATGTGCTAAATTCGATCCTATCTAATCCATGCACACTCCTACTTCTAAGTATGCGTTTATCTCCGCATTCCACTTCCGTCTTCTGAAACTCAAGAATATCCTTTTAAATTTGTGTGAAACTAATTTTCAGTATGTTTATGTTTTGTAGCTATAATAAATAAAGCGCAAGGACAAATATCCTAAATATTGGACTATATATACAACGATATGTTTTCTTACACGAATAAATATATGTTGCATTTTCAAGAGAGATATCAAAATTGACAACAAGAGTTCTGCTTATGGCAGAGCAACCAAAGCATTAGAAGAAAATATATACAAAAAAATCATCTATAAAGAAGTGTTCGGTAAGATCATGACCGAAGCTACACTATGATAAGGGTAGCCAATTGACCACCCTTCGTCGAAAAATTACACTACGTATATAGGTAAAATATTAGGTTTTAGAGGTATACAACATATATTGAATACCCTTTGACAAAGATTATTTTTTATTTCTTTCAAGTTTGAACACCCTACGGAAAATTTCTGGCTTCGCCACTGGATAAGATACCATCACATTAGATATTTTTAAACCACAATACATAATTATCTACTTAACATGACTAAATTGATCATTTATGTAAGTTCTGATGATGTCCTTTCATTATGAGTTCACGTATTATACTAATATAATAATATTTTTCGGTATTTAGATGATTGTTATATTATTATATATAAAATTTCTCTCATTAATTAAATTGTGTTGTTCGTTCATATAAATAAATATTTAAACCATCATATGCCATTATTAATGTGTAACGCACGTTTATAGATACTAGCATGAAGATTAAAATCGAGTAACAGGGACATAATTTGTGTACCTGTTAACAACAGCGGAAGATTTTTGTAGAATCTGCTCCGATCAATTTGCCCGAATCCGATTTCGTCTCTCTTGGAAACGAAATTCTTGTTCACGAACTAATTACCTTCTTCTTGCTTTTAGTGTGTTTCTATCTTTGTAGGGAGGATTTCTCAGAGTATCTTTTTGTGAAGAAGGGGAGCGTTGATTGTATAGAGAAGGGAAGTTGTCAGCGAAAAAACTGTCGTGAAACTGACCCACGTTAATCCCCACGCTCCCCCTTACTTCTCAACGTGTTGTAGTTTTATTTTAGGAGTTAAACCTTTCCTAGGTAACTTCCCTTAATCATATCTCCTTTAAAAATAGGTCGGACCAGTCCATATGGGCGACCCAAACCCAATATCCAACATCTCCCACTTTGCACATGATGGCATAGACCCAAACCAGTGCTATGTGGGAAAAAACACACGTAATTCATACTGGTAAATAGATCGTGCGACCTGCGAGCATTAAGAGCTACATTATTCTTACACCATTTAAGGTTGTTTAATAGCTCTACGTAGAAATTCAATCACATGCGGAAAGGATTCACTACTACCATGAGGATCTTACTATTACTCGAAATACCCCAGACATTGTTGGCTATTCTAGTAGCTAGTTATCCGATCCCTCATCCTCGTAAAGAGGCAAACTCGAGTTCATGTTTAATTTTGTATCCACAATTACACCCAATACTGTGACGACCCGGCCAGTCATCTCATGAGTTACCGCTCCATTTTCCCCCATTTCTGCTTCTTATTGTTTTGTTTATCCGTGTTTTATGGTATCGGGTTGGTCGGATTAAATCCGGATTGATTTTGGTGAAGTTTGAGACACTTAGTCTCTTTTAAGAAGGTTTAAGTTGGAAAAGTCAACCGGATGTTGACTTATGTGTTACAGGGCTCGGATGGGAGTTCTGATGGTTCGGTTAGCTTTGGGAGGTGATGTGAGACTTAGGAGTGTGATCGGAATGGGTTTTTGGAGGTTTGCAGAAGATTTAGGGTTGAATTGGCGAAGTTGATATTTTGGCGATTTCCGGCTGGTAGGCGAGATTTTGATATAGGGGTCGGAATGGAATTCGGAGAGTTGCATTAGCCTCGTTATGTCATTTGGGATGTGTGTGCAAAATTTTAGGGGTTTGGTTGGATTTTTGATCAAAAGCGTAATTTTGAAGATTTTAGAAACTTAGGCTTAAATCCGAGGTGTTTTGGTTGATTTGATGTTGTTTGAAGTATTTTGATGATTGGAACAAGTTTGAATAAGGTATTAGGATATGTGTGTGCTTTTTGTTGAGGTCCCGGGGGCCTCGGGGTGATTTCGGGTGGTCAACGGAGAAGTTGAGATGTTATTGCAGCTGCTGAAGTTGTTGTTTCTGGTGTTTTCGCACCTGCGATTTGGGGACCGCACGTGCGGCGCCGCACATGCGGAAGGGGAGCCGTAGAAGCGGATTTGAGAGGAAGAGTCAGGAACCACAGATGCGGTAGTTTGACCGCACCTGCGGAGTCGCAGGTGCGAGAGTTGATCGCAGATGCGAATTTGGCCTATTAAGTGATTTCCGTAGAAGCGGAGGAAAGACCACAGATGCGGTACCGCAGAAGCGGATTGTGCTGCAGATGCGGAACAACTGGATATAAGAAATAAAAGAGTCCTTCGCGAATTTTGGGTTATTTCACCATTTTTTACTTCGGCTTGGGAGCTTTTGGACGATTTAGAAGGGGGATTTCAAGGGAACTTCATTGAGGTTAAGGATTTTGGACCTAAAACTCGTTCCTATGCTATTATTTCATGTATTAGAGCTAGAATTTGTGGAAATTAAGGGTGAAAATTGGGGAAAGCTAGGGTTTAGGATTAGAGACCTATGATTGAGATTTTGATGGGCCATTTGAGGTCGGATTTCTGAGTTTGCGGTATGTATGAACTCGTGGGAAGATAAGGAATCTATTGGTGTATAAATTGTCGAATTCTGAGATGCGGGCCCGGGGGTCAGGTTTTGGTAATTTCGGGAATTGTGTTAATTATTGATTGTTTTCGCTTGGGCTTCGTTCCCTTAGCCTATTTTGACGTCCTCGTTCTGATTTTGGATAGATTCGACGCGAGTGGAGGCCGATTTGAGGGGCAAAGGCATTGCGAGCTAGAGATTTGACCGGCTCGAGGT
This sequence comes from Nicotiana attenuata, assembly GCF_001879085.1. Taxonomy (NCBI): domain Eukaryota; kingdom Viridiplantae; phylum Streptophyta; class Magnoliopsida; order Solanales; family Solanaceae; genus Nicotiana; species Nicotiana attenuata. Next base: position 921,212 of record NW_017670279.1, read on the forward strand.
GAGTAATGATTGTAAATGATGTTCTGAGGGTTTGAAACCCCTGATTGAACATCGTAGTGCTATATTGAGGTGAGGCACACGCTTGATGACGAGCGTGACTATTGGGGATTGTGACTTGGTCCGTCCCGATTGATGATTTTACCGCGTATTTGACTGAAATCTATTTGCTATCATCATTATTTGGGCAGAATGCCATACTTGGGCTTCGTGCCAACTATTTGAACCCTCCGGGGGATTTTATTGATAATTCCTCACTGTTTTGACTTTATACTTGAACTCAATCATGTTATTTTCCACTGCTTTTATACTCTGCCATGTTTACTCCCTTTTAATACTTATATGATATTTATGATGTTTTAGGCTGAGAAATACTGTTTTACTACTGCCCGAGGGGCTTGTGAGAATTTTTGATTGAGTAAGGCCGAGGGCCTATGTTGTGAGGAAACACTGATATTGATTTGAGGCCGAGGGCCTGAGATATGTATGCCACGAGGTGGCTTGATTGATATGAGGCCGAGGGCCTAGTGATGATGCCACGAGATGGCTTGATATTGCGTTTGGGCCGTAAGGGGCCCCTCCAGGAGTCTGCACACCCCCAGTGAGCGCGGGTACCCAATATGATGTGAGATTGAGCCCGAGGGGCTGGTATGGTTCTGAGATGTTGCCCAAGGGGCGAAGTTGTTGATACTGTGCCCGAGGGGCAAACTTCTATGTGTTCATTATTCCTTAATTGCCTGTCATTTTCCTGCTTTCCTATTGAAAAAGGATTTCTATTTATCTCTTGACTGATTTACTTTTTTCAAATGGTTTTACTGCTTCATAGTTTGCCCTGTGCCTTACGTGATTTCTCGCTTTCAGTCTTTATTTACATTTGTTACTCATTGAGTTGCAGTACTCACGTTACTCCCTGCACCCTGTGTACAGATTCAGGCGTAGCTGGTTTCGCTCCCGAGTGCTCAATCCTTCCAGCTTCAGGCGGACATTCGGAGTACACGAGGTAGCTGCCTGGCGTCCGAAGTTTCCGTGTTTCTCCTCCTATATCATTTCTATCTTGTTTCAGACAGATGTACTAGTTTACAGACTTAGCAGACTTGTATTATGTCTTATAGATGCTCATGACTAGTGACACCCCGGTTAGGGCTGTGTTGGGTTGTACTTACGCATCATTATGATATTATCTGCTACTTAGTACTATTAAATCATGTTTTAGCCTGTTTTCTTGATGTTTAGGTGTTTAACTTCGAATTCGAAAATAGTTGGCTGGCCTTGTCTTCACGAGAGGCGCCATCACGATCGGGTTCGGGAATAGGGTCGTGACAGTTGGTATCAGAGCCTAGGTTACATAGGTCTCACGATTCATGAGAAGGTTTAGTAGAGTCTCGCGGATCGCTATAGAGACGTCTGTATTTATCCTCGAGAGGTTGCAGAACCTTTAGGAAACTTCATATTCTTGAAATTCTTGTCGTGCGAATTTGTTGATCCGAGTACTAAACTTCTGTTATTCTATTCTCTCACAGATGGTGAGGATGCGCGCTACCGGACAGGGTGGACGACCACCAGTACCACCAGCCGGGGCCACTAAAGGCCGAGGACGCGGTCGTGGTCGTAGTAGAGGCAGAGCAGTGAGGACAGTACCTGCAGATCCACCAGCTGCCCCAGTTCAGGACCAGGTTCCAACTGTGGACACTCCAGCAGCACCAGCTGTGCCTATTGAGATTCCGGGTCTTCCGGAGGCCTTGGCTCAGATATTATCAGTTTGCACTGGCCTAGCTCAGGCGGTTTCAGCCACTACAGCCGCAGCTACTTCTCAGGCCGGGAGAGGCAGTCAGACTCCCACTGCCCGCACACCTGAGCAGGTCGTGCAGGGACTTCAGACGCTGGGGGCACACCCAGCTCAGCCGATTGCCGCTGCTCAGGACTATGTAGTTCCTGTCATGCTAGAGGATGAGCAGTGTAGGTTGGACAGATTTGGTAGACTTCAGCCTCCAACCTTCAGTGGAGAAGATGGCGAGGATGCCCAGGGCTTTTTGGACAAGTGTTAAAGGGTGCTTTGTACAGCCGGTATTCTGGAGACCAGCGGGGTCGCATTCACTACCTATCAGTTTTCAGGACCTGCTTTTACTTGGTGGGAGGATTTTGAGAGGCGTAGGCCTGTTGGTGCAGCACCCCTTTCCTGGCAGCAGTTCTCCGTTCTCTTTCTGGTGAAGTATGTGCCGCAGTCTCGCAGAAAGAAGCTGCGTAGACAGTTTGAGTGGTTACATCAGGGGGAGAAGATCATGTCGCAGTATGAATTGAGGTTCTCTGAGTTGGCTCGTCACGCCATCCGGTTGGTCCCAACAGATAGAGAGAGGATCAGGAGGTTTGTCGATGATCTTACTTATCAGCTCCATATTCTCATGATTAGGGAGAGGGTGACTGGTGCTACATTCGAGGAGGTTGTGGATATTGGCCAGGAGATTGAGTCTGTTCATCACCAGGAGCGAGAGGAGAGGGAGGCCAAGAGGACTCGAGGATCTGGTAGCTACAGTGGTGCTCCTTCGAGGGGCCAGTTTCAGCACAACAGAAGACAGTTCCGACATGGTCAGTCAGATAGCCCAAGTTATCGTAGGGCGTCATCGGATCATGGCTCTCACAATTCACATTAGGGCCATTCTTCACTTAGTTCCCTTCCAGCTCAGAGCTCAGAGCTCATCCCGTGCTCCATCAGTCCAGGGCTCTTCTATGTTGAGTGCATCTTTAGTCACTCCGGTGCGAGAGGTCCTCATCAGTCCCCTTCTCCAGCACCTGGGAGTTGTTACGAGTGTGGAGAGATGGGTCACATGTGGAGGCAGCGTCCCCGTCGTGTTGCTAGTTTATCCCAGCAAAGGGGCCAGTCATTAACTTCAGTGCCAATTGCTTCACCACCACCCCTCCAGCCAGCTAGGGTGGGGGTCAGTCAGCTAGGGGTCGCCCCAGAGGGGGAGGTCGATCAGGGGGCGGTCAAGCCCGTTTCTATGCTCTTCCAGGCAGACCCGATGCTATCGCTTTAGATGATGTTATTACAGGTATTGTTTCAGCCTGCCACAGAGATACCTCTGTATTATTTGATCCCGGTTCCACCTATTCTTATGTGTTATCATACTTTGCTCGTTATTTGGGTATGCCCCGTGAGTTTCTTGCTTTACTTGTTCATGTATCTACCCCGGTGGGCGATACTATTATTGTAGACCGTGTGTACCGGTCGTGTGTGGTGACTATTGGGGGTCTGGAGACCCGAGTGGATCTTTTATTATTGAGTATGGTGGATTTCGATGTCATTCTGGGCATGGATTGGCTATCTCCGTGTCGCGCTATTCTGGACTGTCATGCTAAGACAGTCACATTGGCTATACCGGGTGTGCCACAGATCGAGTTGCGAGGTGTGACTGGTTATGTTCCTAGCAGAGTTATCTCTTCTTGAAGGCCCAGCGTATGGTTGGGAAGGGTTGTCTCTCGTATCTAGCCTTTGTAAGGGATGTCGGAGCTGAGAATCCCAGCATTGATTCTGTCCCAATTGTGAGGGATTTCCCTGATGTATTTCCTGCAGACCTGTCGGGCATGCTGCCGGACAGGGACATTGATTTTGGTATTGACCCGGTGTCGGGCACTCAGCCCATTTCTATTTCGTCATATCGTATGGCACCAGCGGAGTTGAAGGAGTTAAAGGAGCAGCTTCAGGAACTCCTTGATAAGGGGTTCATTCGGCCTAGTGTGTCGCCTTGGGGCGCGCCGATTCTGTTCGTGAAGAAAAAAGATGGCACTATGAGAATGTGCATTGATTATAGGCAATTGAACAAGGTAACAATTAAGAACAAGTATCGTTTGCCTCGCATTGATGATTTATTCGACCAGCTTCAGGGAGCGAGGGTGTTCTCCAAGATTGATCTCCGTTCGGGTTATCACCAGTTGAAGATCAGGGATTCGGATATTCTTAAGACGGCCTTCAGGACCAGATATGGTCACTATGAGTTCTTGGTTATGTCTTTTGGGCTGACCAATGCCCCAACAGCGTTCATGCATTTGATGAACAGCTTGTTTCGGCCTTATCTTGACTCATTTGTCATAGTTTTCATTGATGATATTCTGGTATATTCACGTAGTCAGGAGGAGCACGCGGAGCATTTGAGGGTTGTGTTGCAGAGATTGAGGGAGGAGAAGCTTTACGCAAAATTGTTCAAGTGTGAGTTTTGGCTCAGTTCAGTGGCATTCTTGGGACACGTGGTGTCCAGTGAGGATATTCAGGTTGATCCAAAGAAGATAAAGGCGGTTCAGAGTTAGCCCAGACCGTCCTCAGTCACAGAGATTTGCAGGTTTCTTGGGTTGGAAGGCTATTATCGCCGGTTTGTTCAGGGATTCTTATCTATCGCATCTCCCTTGACCAAGTTGACTCAGAAGAGTGCTTCATTCGTATGGTCGGACGAGTGTGAGGACAGCTTGCAACAGCTCAAGACAGCCTTGACCACAGCTCCAGTATTGGTTTTGCCATCAGCTTCAGGTTCATATATCGTGTATTGTGATGCTTCGAGAGTAGGGATTGGTTGTGTGTTGATGCAGGAGGGTAGAGTTATTGCTTATGCTTCTCGTCAGTTGAATCCCCATGAGAAGAACTACCCCGTTCATGATCTGGAGTTGGCTTCCATAGTTCACGCGTTGAAGATTTGGAGGCATTATTTGTATAGCGTATCTTGTGAGGTGTTCACTGATCATCGCAGTCTTCAGGATTTGTTCAAGCAAAAGGATCTTAATTTGAGGCAGCGGAGATGGTTGGAGTTGCTTAAGGATTATGATATCACTATATTGTACCATCCGGGGAAGGTCAATGTGGTGGCCGATGCTTTGAGCCGAAAGGCAGTGAGTATGGGGAGTTTGGCATATATTCCAGTTGGGGAGAGACCTCTTGCGGTTGATATTCAGGCTTTGGCCAATCGGTTTGTGAGGTTGGATATTTCGGAGCCCAGTCGGGTATTGGCTTGTGTGGTTTCTCGGTCTTTCCTATATGATCGCATCAGAGAGCGCCAGTATGATGACCCACACTTGCTTGTCCTTAGGGACAGAGTTCAGCATGATGATGCCAGAGGTGTGACTATTGGAGATGATGGAGTGTTGAGGATGTAGGGTCGGATTTGTGTGCCCAATGTAGATGGGCTTCGGGAGTTGATTCTGGAAGAGGCCCATAGCTCGCGGTATTCTATTCATCCAGGAGCCACAAAGATGTATCAGGATCTGAGACAGTATTATTGGTGGAGAAGAATGAAGAAAGATATTATGGGATTTGTAGCTCGGTGTCTCAATTGTCAGTAGGTGAAATATGAGCATCAGAGACCGGGTGGCTTGCTTCAGCGGATGGATATTCCCGAGTGGCAGTGGGAGCGGATCACCATGGACTTTGTAGTTGCGCTTCCACGGACTTTGAAGAAGTTCGATGCTATTTGGGTGATTGTGGATAGGCTGACCAAGTTCGCGCACTTTATTCCTATCTGTACTACTTATTCTTCAGAGCGGTTAGTAGAGATATATATCCGAGAGATTGTTCGGTTGCATGGTGTCCCAGTTTCCATCATTTCAAATAGGGGCACTCAGTTTACTTCCCAGTTTTGGAAGTCTGTCCTGCGGGAGCTAGGTACTCAGGTGGAGTTGAGCACAGCTTTTCACCCTCAGACAGACGGGCAGTCCGAGCGCACTATTCAGATATTGGAGGATATGCTACATGCTTGCGTTATTGATTTCGGAGGGTCATGGGATCAGTTTCTACCACTTGCAGAGTTTGCTTATAACAACAGCTACCAGTCGAGTGTTCAGATGGCTCCATATGAGGCCTTGTACAGGAGGCGGTGTAGATCTCTAGTTGGTTGGTTCGAGCCCGGTGAGGCTAGGCTATTGGGGACAGATTTGGTGCAGGATGCCTTAGATAAGGTGAAGGTGATTCAGGAGAGACTTCGTACAGCGCAGTCAAGGCAAAAGAGTTATGCTGATAGGAAGGTTCGAGATGTGTCCTACATGGTTGGTGAGAAGGTTCTGTTGAAGGTTTCTCCCACGAAGGGGGTTATGAGATTTGGAAAGAAAGGTAAGTTGAGTCTGCATTTCATTGGGCCTTTTGAGGTACTTCGGAGGATTGGGGAGGTGGCTTATGAGCTTGCCTTGCCACCCAGCTTGTCGAGTGTGCATCCGGTTTTCCATGTTTCTATGCTCCGGAAGTATATTGGGGATCCGTCTCATGTTCTGGATTTCAGCACAGTTCACTTGGACGATGATTTGACTTATGATGTGGATCCAGCAGCTATTTCGGAGCGTCAGGTTCGGAAGTTGAGATCAAAAGATATAGCTTTGGTGAAAGCGCAATGGAGAGGTCGGCCCGTGGAGGAGGCTACCTGGGAGACCGAGCGAGAAATGCGGATCAGATATCCCCACCTATTTGAGGCTTCAGGTATGTTTCTTGACTTGTTCGAGGACGAACGTTTGTTTAAGTTGGGGAGGATGTGACGACCCGACCAGTCGTCTCATGAGTTACCGCTCCATTTTCCCCCATTTTTGCTTCTTATTGTTTTGTTTTTCCGTGTTTTATGGTATCAGATTGGTCGGATTGAATCCGGAATGATTTTGGTGAAGTTTGAGACACTTAGTCTCTTTTAAGAAGGTTTAAGTTGGAAAAGTCAACCAGATGTTGACTTATGTGTTAGAGGGCTTGGATGGGAGTTCCGATGGTTCGGTTAGCTTCGGGAGGTGATGTGAGACTTAGGAGTGTGATCGGAATGGGTTTTTGGAGGTTTGGAGAAGATTTAGGCTTGAATTGGCGAAGTTGATATTTTGGCAATTTCCAGTTGGTAGGCGAGATTTTGATATAGGGGTCGAAATGGAATTTTGAGAGTTGCAGTAGCTTCATAATATCATTTGGGATGTGTGTGCAAAATTTCAGGTCATTCGGACGTGGTTTGGTTGGGTTTTTTATCAAAAGCGTAATTTAGAAGATTTTTGAAACTTAGGCTTGAATCCAAGGTGTTTTGGTTGATTTGATGTTGTTTGTAGTGTTTTGATGATTGGAACAAGTTTGAATAAGGTATTAGGATATGTGTGTGCTTTTGGTTGAGGTCCCGGGGGCCTCGGGGTGATTTCGGGTGGTCAACGGAGAAGTTGAGATGTTATTGCAGCTGCTGAAGTTGCTGCTTCTGGTGTTTTCGCACCTGCGATTTGGGGACCGCACGTGCGGCACCGCACGTGCGGCACCGCACGTGCCGCACGTGCGGAAGAGGAGCCGCAGAAGCGGATTTGAGAGGAAGAGGCAGGAACTGCAGATGTGGTAGTTTGACCGCACCTGCGGAGCTTAGGTGCGGAGAGTTGATCGCAGATGCGAATTTGGCCTAATAAGTGATTTTCGCAGAAGCGGAGGAAAGACCGCAGATGCGGTACCGCAGAAGCGGCGATTATGCCGCAGATGCGGAACAATTGGACATAAGAATTAAAAAGAGTCCTTCGCGAATTTTGGGTAATTTCACCATTTTTGACTTCGGCTTGGGAGCTTTTTGGACGATTTGGAAGAGGGATTTCAAGGGAACTTCATTGAGGTAAGGATTTTGGACCTAAAACTGGTTCCTATGCTATTATTTCATGGATCAAAGCTAGAATTTGTGGAAATTAAGGGTGAAAATTGGGGAAAGCTAGGGTTTAGGATTGGAGACCTATGACTGAGATTTTGATGGGCCATTTGAGGTCGGATTTTTGAGTTTTGGTTATGTATGAACTCGTGGGAAGATAAGGAATCTATTGGCGTAAAAATTATCGAATTCCGAGACACGGGCCTGGGGGGTCGGGTTTTGGTAATTTCGAAAATTGTGTTAATTATTGATTGTTTTCGCTTGGGCTTCGTGCCCTTAGCCTATTTTGACGTCCTCGTTCTGATTTTGGATAGATTCGACGTGAGTAGAGGCCGATTCGAGGGGCAAAGGCATCGCGAGCTAGAGATTTGACCGGTTCGAGGTGAGTAATGATTGTAAATGATGTTCTGAGGGTTGGAAACCCCGGATCGCACATCGTAGTGCTATATTAAGGTGAGGCACACGCTTGATGACGAGCTTGGGGTCGTATATATAGTATTGGGGATTGTGACTTGGTCCATCCCGATTGATGATTTTACCGCGTATTTGACTGAAATCTATTTGCTATCATCATTATTTGGGCGGAATGCCATACTTGGGCTTCGTGCCAACTATTTGAACCTTTCGGGGGATTGTATTGATATTTCCTCACTGTTTTGACTTTATACTTGAACTCAGTCATGTTATTTTCCACTGCTTTTATACTCAGCCATGTTTACTCCCTTTTAATACTTATATGATATTTTAAATGATGTTTTGGGCTGAGAAATACTGTTTTACTACTGCCCGAGGGGCTTGTGAGGATTTTTGACTGAATAAGGCTGAGGGCCTATGTTGTGAGGAAACACTGATATTGATTTGAGGCCGAGGGCCTGAGATATGTACACCACGAGGTGGCTTGATTGATATGAGGCCGAGGGCCTAGTGATGACGCCACGAGATGGCTTGATATTGCGCTTGGGCCGTAAGGGGCCCCTCCAGAAGTCTGCACACCCCCAGTGAGCGCGGGTACCCAGTATGATGTGAGATTGAGCCCGAGGGGCTGGTATGGTTCTGAGATGTTGCCCGAGGGGCGAAGTTGTTGATACTGTGCCCGAGGGGCAAACTTCTATGTGTTCATTATTCCTTAATTGCCTATCATTTTCCTGTTTTCCTATTGAAAAAGGATTTCTATTTATCTCTTGACTGATTTACTATTTTCAAATGGTTTTACTGCTTCATTATAGTTTGCCCTGTGCCTTACGTGATTTCTCGCTTTCAGTCTTTATTTACATTTGTTACTCACTGAGTTGGAGTACTCACTTTACTCCCTGCACCCTGTGTGCAGATTCAGGCGTAGCTGGTTCTGCTCCCGAGTGCTGATCCTTCCAGCTTCAGGTGGACATTTGGAGTACACGAGGTAGCTGCCTGGCGTCCGCATTTTCCGTGTTTCTCCTCCTATATCATTTCTATCTTGTTTCAAACAGATGTACTAGTTTACAGACTTAACAGACTTGTATTATGTCTTATAGATGCTCATGACTAGTGACACCCCGGTTAGGGCTGTGTTGTGCTTACTTCCGCATTATTATGATATTATCTGCTACTTAGTACTATTAAATCATTTTTTAGCCTGTTTTCTTGATGTTTAGCTGTTTAACTTCGAATTCGGGAATAGTTGGCTGGCCTTGTCTTCACGAGAGGCGCTATCACGACCGGGTCCGGGAATAGGGTCGTGACAAATACCCTCATGGTTAGTGTAATGGTCTACCTATGAATACAGGTTAAATTACTAAATTTTAGTCGTCTTCCCTCTCTACTCGAATCTTTCCATTCCAAATCAACTTCTTTCCTAGACATGCACTGCATTGCCGAATCACTCATGGCTATTAGTGACATGCTAAAGTAGCAACACTGATTGGCACTTCAAGAGACAGTAAAAGGACAAAGGGTATTCTAATAAACGTTGATATAACTTCTTTGGGATATCACACAATGAAGAAGCAAGGATTCATTCTTCCATTATCCCATGGTCGATAGCACATGTGGTATGAAACACATGTTACAGTGTTCTCACCTTATATTGGCGTGTGTGCCTTATTCTTTTAATCATTCAACACCGTACAGATCTTGGTCTATGCACCTCCAAATGTCTAACCCGAGTTTCTCACTTTTATAATCCTCAAACCATCTTCTTAGAGAAACTTCTATCTGGCTTACAAAACAAGTCATAATCGAATAGTGAAATTCGTAAGTCTGATTAGTTGTCAAGATCGACCTCTACAAGTAAATATAATCTCACATCATCCAAGGTTCTATAAGGTCTATCTATTCACGATGCTTAATGTAAGAGGCGATTGCTCGTGTGAGAGAGCCAATCTCGCGACTTGTTCGACACACTTTATCAACAAAACATTCATCACATACACACCAGATATAAGCATAATTCAAGAGTCAAATATTAATGAGCATATTATAATACTTAAGTCATTTTAAAATACATAAATATGTCCATATCCTTCGCAAACCTAGAGCCATAACATGTTTCTCAAATAGGTCTCTAGATATGGCCTTTGTAAAAGGATCAGCAATCATGCTTCGCGTAGGAATGTACTGTAAATCTATCTCTCCACTTGCTACCATGTCTCTTACAAAGTTATACTTGATGTCAATGTGTTTGGTCTTGCTGTGATACTTAGGATCTTTTGTATATGCAATAGCCGATTGACTATCACAATATAGAGTCATGGGACCCTGAGAGTTCTTTGTAATATCCAAATGCTCAAAGAATCTCTTCAACCAAATAGCTTCTTGTACTGCAGACGCACAAGCCACGAACTCAGCTTCCATTATTGAATGGGCCGTATAGGTCTGTTTCTTACTTTTCCATGATATAGCACCACCATTAAGTAAGAAGGCATAACCGGATGTTGATCTTCTATCATTCCGGTCACCAGCCCAATCAGCATCTGTATATCCTCTTAAGTATAAATCATTTCCACTATAACATAGTGAATAATCTGCAGTTCCCTTCAGGTATCTAAAAATTCTCTTCACAACTTTCCAATGATCTCTTCCAGGATTAGATTGTACCTGCTAACTAGACCTACGGCATAATAAATATCTGGGCGAGTACACATCATAGCGTACATCAAGCTCCCGAGAGCACTTGAATATGGAACTTGAGACATGTCTTCCTTTTCATTTTCAGTCTTAGGACACATTTCAAGGCTTAAAGTTTCACCTCTCGCTATAGGAGTATCCACATATTTGCAACTATTCATGCGAAAATGCTCCAAAATTTTCTTTATATAAGTTTCTTAAGATAGACTCAATAACTTTTTGGAATGGTCTCTTTGGATCTTAACTCCAAGGATATAGTCTGCCTCGCCCATATCTTTCATGTCAAAACACTTTAAAAGCCATGACTTGATAGTTTTCAAATACTCCAAATTATTTCCGGCCAATAAAATATCGTCCACATAAAGAGAAAGAATTACAAACATCCCATTGGACCTCTTCACATAAATGCAATGGTCTTTATTAATCATGGTGAAATCATATGAGATAACCTCCTTGTGAAATCTCAAATAACATTGCCTTGAAAATTGCTTCAGGACATAAATAGATCTTTTCAATTTACAGACCTTCTTTTCTTGGCCTTTAACGATGAAGCCTACAGGTTGTTCCATGTAGATTTCTTCGTTTAGTTATCCATTGAGAAAAGTTGTCTTCACGTCCATTTGATGTAATTCCAAATCCAAACGTGCAACAATAGCAAAAAGTAAGCGAATTGATGTAAACTTCACAACTGGTGAAAATGTTTCCTCATAATCTATTCCAGCTTCTTGAGTAAAACCTTTTGCCACCAATCGTGCCTTGTATCTTTCTATTGACCCATCCGCTTTGCGTTTAGCTTTGAGAACCCATTTGTTCCCAATGGCTCTACGCCCAGGCGGAAGGTCAACTAGATCCCAGACTTTGTTGGTTTTCATGGACTCTAATTCGTCTTCCATTGCTTCCATCCACTCATCTTTTCCAAGGCTCGATAAAGCTTCAGTCACAGACTTTGGCTCATCCGTTTCTGTGGGAGATACTAAGAAAATATAATCTTCAATTTCATAAGTACTTTTGGGTATATTTTTCCTGGCACTCTTTCGTAGTTGAAATTCAGGTTCGTCAGAAGGATTTTGGGATTGGGAGTTCCCACTCCCACTCGGATCAAGAATAGGATCTTGATCAATTTGATTATTAACTGTGTTAGAAGACACTTGCTGACTATCTGAGCTCTACATTTCATAAAGAGGCTCTCAATTCTTTACTTTGCCCTTCTATGGAAAATCATTTTCCAGAAATATGACATATCGTGATTCAATCTCAGTAACACTTCCATCCTCTAATACACCAATGAACACATACCCTTTGGAGTGTTCTGAATATCTTATAAAGATACATTTTTGCCTTTTGGACTTAATTTGCCAAACTTGCTAAAGGAATCTTTTACATATGCAGCACAACCCCAAGGTCGTAAATCCTTTAAGTTTAGTTTATGACTAGTCCATAGCTCATAAGGAGTGGAAGAAACTGATTTAGAAGCACTTTGTTCAATATATAAGTTGCAGTCAATAACGCATCTCCCCAAAAGGAGATAGGTAAATTTACTTGTGCCATCATGGACCTTATCATGTCCAATAGTGCTCTATTCCTCCTTTGTTGCTACACCATTTTGTTGAGGTGTGTACGGAATAGTTAACTGTCTGGTGATTCCCTTTTCATTGCACAATACTTCAAATTCTTTTGACAGATATTCACGCCCTCTATCGGTTCTTAAGGTCTTAATCCTTTTGTCTAATTAATTCTCAACTTCATTGAAATATTTCTTAAAGCATTCAAGTGCGTCAGATTTATGAGAAATCAAATAGATATAACCAAAGCGTGTGAAATCATCAATGAACGTAATAAAATATAAAGCACCAGACCTAGCCCTCACATTCATTGGACCACAGATATCATAATGGATTAATTGCAATGGAATATTAGCTCTCCTAGCCTTTCCAAATGGTTTACGTGTAATCTTTTCGGCAAGACAATTTTCACAAGTTGGCATTTCAATTTTAGAGAAAGAACCTAGATGTCTTTCCTTAGCCAATCTATATCGATCCTGCCCTATGTGACCTAATCTTGCATGCCATGTAATAACATCAACATCATCGTTACTAGAATAACATGCCATAACACAACGGTCAACATAATAGTTATACGTAGAAGGATTAAAATCTAACACAATGAAACCATCATAACGATGTCCAAAACCATAAAAAACATTGTCTTGAGTAATTCTAAGACCACTGCAACTAAAGTTCAAATTGAAATCAAAATCTAGAAGAACAGATACAAAGACTAAGTTTCGTTGAATATCTGAAACATACAGGACGTCATGCAACATCAAAGATCGGCTACGACGCATGTCTATTCTGCAAGTGCCTATCCCTGTGACTTGAAGCTTTGCATTATTTCCCACATATACATGCTTTGATCCAGGTGAAACTCGAAGAAACTCTATGAACGCTTCTCTATCATGGCTCACATGGTCAGTGGCCCCTGAGTCTACAATCCACACAGGATAAGGTTCAGTTAGTAAAACAGTGCTAAAAACATATATAGCACTAAGAGATGCATTTTGAAATGCTACCTTTTTCGGGTCAGTGCACTCACGAGCAAAATGCCCTGGAACTTGGCAATTGCAGCACTTCATCTTACTCTTGTCTTTCTTCTTGTAGTACCGTTTTCCTTTCTTAGAATTTGGTTTGTTTCTTTTCTTGGAGGATCCTTCTCCGGTCTCCTTACCCTTTTTGTCATTTTTCCAGTTTCTCTTACGCTTGAAGCTTGATTTCTTTGTACCACTTGATTCTGCCACAAAAGCATTAGGTAAAGCTTTAGCAGCACCAAGTCGTTCGTCTTCAAGATCCACATGACGGGTAACATCAGCAAAAGTTTTGATGCTATCATTGTGGGTCAAGTTAACCTTCAGATGTTCCCAATTATTGGGAAGAGACCGAATCATTGCCTGAACTTGCTGCTCATCAGAGAGAACATGGCTAGTACTTTTGAGTTGAGCAATCATATTTGACATCACCCTTAGATGTTGCTTGACACCGTGATCATGATGCTTTTTGTACGTGTCAAACTTGATTGTCAGTTGTCGAAGGCGAGTCACAGTTGTACCCCCATATGCCTCTCTTAAATGTGCCCACATGGCTTGAACATTAGGATATTGCTCACATTCGTGGATGAGATCATCAGCAACTGAACTTACAATAATTCCACGTGTAGTGGAATCTTTTTTCTTCCAAATATTGTAAGTTTCCAGATCCCCCCTGTGTTGGGCAGTGTTACCTTACTCTGGGTGACTCATAGCATGGTTAATACTTTCAAGAGTATCTTGCTCTTCGAGTACATACCACATCTTATGACTCCAGATGTCGTAATTTCACTATTCAGTTTGTCACCCTTGTTCAAGTCAGCAATGATACTTTTAGATGCCATGTCTGTTATTAGAGACAATATTACAAGTTTAACTCATCAATATATACTTCAGTCAATTTATGCATGTGATTACACACTCAAGTAAATTAATTATAATATTAATTATACATTTAGTATAGAATCGAACAGTCACTACGTTTCCATTCATCATCTATATCTAAATATTTTTAATTAATATTAAAATCACTTCTTAATGTGTACTTTATTTCAAGTCTCAATCCATTACAATAAAGAATAATAATAAACAATGTATGTAACTGGTGAGACAAATAACATAATTTAAATTTTATTAAGATAAAACACATAATAACAATTTACATGTTTGCTAGGACATACATGTACCAATCGAACACTAACTCTTGCTCACATACGCTAAAAGGTGCACTAGACCAAACATCATGATAAATCTCAATTAAAATTTCACCTCAAGGCTCTCGAAGAGAGTCCGCTAAACTAGCTAATGCTTCCCAATCAGTAATTTCTATGTAATTAGCCAATTCAAGTATTTTTAACCTAAAAAGGTGTACATGTTCGGGAACGTAAGCATCAGGGCCCATTTTAAATTCTTTAAACTCCCTAAATATCTTTTCTCCTTCCATTCGTTCAGCCCTTCGATCTCTTAACTCATTTTGCCTCGCTCTTGGGACATTCCTGATGACTTCACGCTCCAAGTCTGAATCATTATAGAAATAAATCATGCGACGGCGTATTCTTCTACGTTGTCCCCTTCCTTGACTTCGAGAACTCCCACTTGGAGTAATTCGAACTTGTCCCTATTCAGCCATATCTAAAATAGGACCAAGAAAACAATAAGAATGGATACAACCATTCAATGTGACAGCATATGTCACTAACTTGTAGAAGAAAGGGATATATGTAACTAAAGCTAGTATTTTTAATATTAAAATACTCTGTCTTAGCACAAAAAGAGTATGTGATCACTTTTCTATCAATAGAGATTGATTATAACTTGGCTTAGTTCCATTACGTTAAGGCACAATCAGTACATGTTGTTGACATGTTAAATATGAATATCATGCACCCATTCAAAAAAGATAAGTGTACTTGCCATACATATATAACAAAAATCACGTAGTAACTCTATACAGTCAAAGACATATCATTGATTTTTCGAACCATTTGATCCACTGTCACTGTCTAGTCATTTTCCCAAGAAGACTTTGACAAATCATAAATATATTCACTTAACTAAAAATGAATCACAAGTTCATTTAAGAATAATAAATCACATAATGTTGCTCATATTTGATTTTAAGCCAGCAATACTGTATGGTCAAATATCTACTTGTAAGTAGCTTTTAATAATTTGATACTTCGATTCAAACAAAAATCAGCACCACATAAAATAATTATAAATTTGTAAACGTTTGGCCCTTTTAAACTTAGAAAAGCCTTTTATTATATAAGTTCATGCGGGCCTAATCCAACATATAAAGAGTAAGAAACAAAAAAGTTCATGCTAGCCACATTTGAAGTCTAAAATTCATATCAGAAAAAGTTAAATTGAATTTATCCCCCCCCCTTTAAAAAACAAAAAAAATTGTGGCTCGTCAAACAAAAGTTCGTTTCCAATAAACGAATTGTTAAAGAACTTTAAGGCAATATTCTTTAACTGTGTATTCAAAATAATAGAACACACAACAAAAGCTCTGATACCAATGAAGATTAAATCGAGTAACAGGGACATCAAATTTGTGTACCTGTTAACAACAGCGGATGATTTTTGCAAAATATGTTCCAATCAATTTGCCCGAATCCGATTTCGTCTCTCTTGGAAATGAAATTCCTGTTCACGAACTAAATTCCTTCTTCTTGCTTATAGTGTGTTTCTATCTTTGTAGGGAGGATTTCTCAGAGTATCTTTTTCCTAAGAAGGGGAGCGTTGATTATATAGAGAAGGAAAGTTATCAGAGAAAAAACTACCGTGAAACTGACCCACGTTAATCCCCACAGTCCTCCTTACTTCTCAACGTGCCGTAATTTTATTTTAGGAGTGAAACCTTCCCTTGGTAACTTCCCTTAATCAAATCTCCTTTAAAAACAGGTCGGGTCAGTCCATATGGGCGACCCGTGACCTAAACCCAATATCCAACATAGTATTTTTTGAACATCGGTAACAAGAGATCCAACTGAGGCCATTAACTTAAACCCTTTAAATTTTCATGTTATGATTTGAATTATGATTTCTTGATCAATGAGTTATCTTCGAAGGAATATAGCAATTCATGTTGTGGTATACGCTTACAAACACGAAGCATTTGAAATGGCTAAAACGGATGATTTTATTTTTGTTTCCTTTTTCTTCTTTTTTTATCTTGGTGGGTATTCGGCTCGTCACATTAAACTAGTTAATTAAAATACATTCTTTTGCTCCCTTTGTACAAGAAATATGTTATATAGCTGTATTTCCCTCAAAATACGAAGTAAAATTGTACATTTAGCATGACACGTCTTTTTCTATCAATAGAGGGAGCAAAAACGTATTGATATGTCCTTTGTGTTTCTGGTCAGGAGAAGGTGGATTAAAGAAAAAGTTCTTACACTGTGTGGTGTTGATTTAACAACTTGCGTCTAGTGGTTAATTTTGTCTTCTCAAACAATAAGCGGATTTTAATCTTGCGCATTTCTTCTAGTCAGAGAAGAGTTCAGTTGCGAACGTTACATTTGTAAGATTCGTGAAATCCAAAATTGAATATATACATATATAAATTAATTGAAAGTCAAAGAAAATCCAATGAAGATTATATTGCTTTATCAGGTAATCAGATTTGCAATGACCAAAATTGAATTTAGTTAGTAGTTTATGGTCTTAAAAAATTATTCCTAATAAAAAAAGGAAGACAGGAAAACAAAACCCTATAAATACTCGCCGTTTTTTGCCTTTCTTTCTCACTTCCAACAGTAGTTCTTCACCATTCCCCATTAAATTTCTACTTTTACAGACCCGATTATTTCTCCCTTTAAACCCTAGCTGGCTTTTTTGTTTTTTTTTTTTTCCTTTTCTAAAAACCCTAAACTATAATGTCATTCAAACGATCTCGAGTTAGCCGCTCTGATAGCTTCGACCATCCCAATTACTCTAGCAGTTCTTCTACTCAAAATCCAAACAAGTTTTTCAAGCCATCTTTTGCTGTTTCTTCTCCTGTTAAGGCATCTGTTGGTGTTGGTATGAAGCCGTGTCAGCAGAGTTTTGGCGATTTTCTCAAGGAGTGCTACTTTTGCAAAACGACTATTCAGTCAGATAAAAACATCTTCATGTATAGGTATTCAAATCTCTCTCTATATATATATATGTGTGTGTGTTTTCTTTGTGCATTTTTCTTATATGTGATTGGATTGACCATTAATTTAGCTTGAATCATCTGTTTGTGTGCAGTGACGGATCGAGAATTTAAATTCTCTGAGTTGAATGTATGCGTTTTCAAATATAAATCTTACATCTTTTTTTGTACTTCTGCAGTTCTATGTACCGGCATTCTCCTATCTAGGCTATCTATATGTTCTTTTTTATTCTTTTTGATATCATTCGAGTTGATTGGATTATTGGCGTTTCTAACATGCTTTGTTTTTTCCGAATGTTCTTTTCTGCAGCTTGACTTGTATGTACTCCATAACGGGTTTGAGAGAATGAGCGTCAAATCTCTTGATTTTTTGTGTGAATGCTGACATAAAATCTTCAATTTTTTGAAATAAAACTTACAACATATTTAGAAACTACATAAATAGTATTATCACTCATACGGATTATTAGTTAATAATTCAAAATAATTTCAAAAAAATCACGGTAAAAAATATTTTGACTCTCCAAATAGTAGTAGTGCCACATACTGAGTAAGCATATATTTTATTTTCTCAACCTGTTATGAGTCTACTTCTGATTTAGTTTTTCAATCTAACATTACTGATTTCTGGTAGTCCCTCATTTTTTTACTATATGTGTGCTTTGAAATATAAATCTTATTTTATTTGTACATATTGTTTCTCAAACACATATAGGATTCGAGCTGAATATAAATCTTACCTGAATTTTATACTTTTCTCAAAGTTTGAGATTTAGTTTAATACTTATATTTCAATCACTGTATTGAACACAGGTCTCTTGCATTTTGCAAAGAAGAATGCCGTGCAATTCAGATGCATTTTGATGAAGAATTAATGAAGCAAGCGAAGTTATCAAACAAAAAGGTGCAGCATTAATAGGTCGTGCAATTTGCAGATCAAGTCTCTCATACTTCAATCTTCCTATAGTAACTATATATATACCAATCTAGGTGTATGGCTGTCAATTTTTGGTGATAAGCTTTGCACTTGGGGTCATGTATAATGAATATTTTGTTTGTTTAGCTAGAAAGCAGAAAAAGGTTTTCAATTCTGAAGGAGTATACTAGGTCATGAATTGTGCTATATAGCATTTGAACAATATTGTGGTATGAGATCAATGTTATTTTACAGTTTGTTAAGTCTTTCTCTTTGAAAATGCTTATCTTCTTATGTCTCTTTTTAGATTTTGCACCTAGTATTTTAAGTACATTACTACCCTTTCGTATGAAAAAAATTAATGCATGCTCTCACATTAATTTATCACTTAACCATAATAAATTAATATCGAACGGCGTATGAAAAACTGGATATCGTATGTTTGTAAAAAAAGGGACAGAATCTATTTAGATTCACAATAAGTCTAGATTCATTGAACATAGTAATGCAAAGATATTGTAATATGTTTTATCTTTAATTGTAGTAAAGTTACTTAAGTTAATAGGTGTAACAAATTATACTTAGTCTAAATTAGGGAGCGCTTTACTTTCTTTACGGAATACCAAAAAGAAAAGAGCATTCTAAATACTCCTAATGCATAGTTTAATAACTTAGTCTATAAGATGTCAACTACAATTTCATGGTCCGGAGCATATAAGATCCGCTTGCCCAATTAAACTGAGTAAGTATAGAATATTTATATTTGACTGTAGAATAAGTTTACCTTTGATATAGGAGTAGTACAATTACTTAACTTATTATACATTCATAAAACCTCATATATAAAGATTTACTTTTGTCAAAATATTCCTTTCCTTGGTGGTGTATCCTTTGAAAATAACGAATGTAATGAGCAACATGTACGTACTTAAGCAATTGAACGTAATGTGCAGTTGCATGCCACTATTACGTTGCCTGTGCATACTATATCAACTCTTCTTTTGATCTATAGGCTCGGCACAACCTATGTGTTTATTTTAATAACCATGGTATTGCTCATTGCAAAACATATTTATTATTATTGAGTATCAAAAGTATATGATTGACAGGATAGAATCAAGGATGAAGAAGAGGAAGTCGACCTTATGGCAAGAACGTAACGCTGGAGTTTTGAAACATAAGTTGCCTAAGGACAATGGTGTTCTAGGAAAGAAGAGAAGAAATTTGTTCTAGGTTGTCCACCAACTCTCTGGATATGCTCGCTGAACATTTGAATCCTTGATCTTCGTTACAAATACGCGGTAGTAATGATACCAACTATGAAAAATGTTGCAACATCGACCTATACAGTGAATAATAATGTAAGGATTGTATCAGAGACGAACTGAGCTCCAAGCTGACATTGGAAGAGAGCTCGACCAACACAACTAGAAGTATATATGAATGTTGTAATTTGGAATTGCCCGGGAGCCAATAGTCCTGACTTTCGTTGGAAATTTATATCATTGCATAGCAATTATAAACCAGTTATGCATGGTAGCACTTTTGGAGACTGGGTTTGAGTAGTGCATGTAAACCTCCTTAAAATGTGAATTTGCAATCATGGTATTAAGATAGACTATCGCTACAACAGATAAAGGTTACCTCATAATATATAAGTTTTCTACAATATTGTTGTATACAACTTAAACTCATAGAAATATTCTTTAAAATAATATAAAAGAAGTAATTCAAAGGGGTTTGACTAGTAGTGGAGGTTTGGGGGGAGGGGGGGAGGTCGTCAATGATGTTATTAGTGCTTCTTTAAAATCCTTGCTTGCTATCATAAACTCATCAGCACTAGGTGATCCTTACACATATACTGAGGATCCATTCGGATCACAATCCGTTGTTAGTTACTTTGGTACATAACAATTTTACCTAGGAAACGAATCTTGACTCTATAGTTTTGATCATGACATTGTTAAAAAACAGTGGATGATAGCTGCAGTTGTCCGCAAGTAGATTGGGAAACGCATCTACTATACAGAAAAACTAACCAGTTGGTGGAGGAATGACCATCCATATATCTCTCTTCTCTCTCTCTAAAAAAGAACCTTAACGGCTATATTATAAACCACTGTTTCCTTCACGCGCCAACCGATGGACCAGACGGACGGTGCCGCTCCGGCGTGTCTGGAAGGTCAATCGACTCCAAATACCATGGCGAACCAACCCTCTGATCCAATTGACACAAAATTGGCCTATGCTACAAAGGTCATCTCCTCCTTGAGTGCTCCGAGTTCTTCAAATCGCCATGGCAGGGATTCTGTCATAGCGACTCATACCATGCAGGAATGCCGGCGGTTCTATTCAAAGCAACAGACTACTATGGTGTTATGGCTGAAGAGAGCAAACTCACAATTGTTGGGAGATTCCTCAAACCAAGGCCCCAAATAGACAAAATTAGGTCAAAATTCAAGGAATTAATATCGATTAAGGGCTCTATCAAGATTGGAGTCTACGATATGTACAATGTGTTCCTTGATTTCACTAATGAAGAAGATTTTAGTTCTGTTTGGTTTAGAAGAGTTATTGAAATTGAAGGGCAGCAGATGTGGCTCCAGAAATGGTCACCGGATTTCAAGCCGGAGGAGGACCTGCCTATTGCTCCGGTATGGGTTCTCCTTCCTGGCTTACCTTGTCATATGCACACATGGAATTATGTTAAACAAGTGGTGAGTGCAATTGGTACTCCTCTAGAAATGGACTTAGCTACTAAAGGAAGAACAATGCCTAGTATGGCCAAAGTAAGAGTTGAAATTGATTTGCTTAAGGACCAACCAAATTCTGTCTATGTTGGTCAAATATATGATAATACCCCCAAAAAGGCTTTGTGCAAAAAATTGAATTCGAGGGAGTCCCTAAATACTGCAAATTCTGTCGAAAATTGGGGCATAATATGATCAATTGTAGAGCTTTAGAAAGAAAGTAGGCTGCTAAAAACAGGAAATTGGAGGCTCAAAAGACTGTTGAAAATCAGAATGAGGATAACAGGGAATTTGATGATCGAAAATCTGGTGCTAATCTGAATAATAAAAACAGAGGAACTGAGACTGCTGAATCTGGAAGTGACATTAACAATGGGCAGGTTGGAAACAGAATCACTCAAAACCAATTGAAGCAAAAGAGTGACATGGATTCTAATAAGTACCTGCAACAGCCTTCAAGCAACATCAAGGAGCGATCCACGAAAAAAACTAAAAAAAGAAAACAGAGAAAATTGCCTAAGAAGAAAGGTAAAGTCATTTTCAAACCAATACTCAACTTATCTGATGACACAAACAGGAGGAACAAGCATAACAAAGAGATAAGCTTGGCTCTTCAAAACTTGAATCAAGACAATAATCCTGATAAGCTTGTGAGTGATCAAGGGCAGTCAAATTATGGTGAAAAGGGGGACCAATTTAAGGCTGCCAATGGTCAGGTTCCCTCTAGAACAACACAAGCAAGTAGGAGCAGAATGTCTATAACAGTAACAATGAAACAAAGGAGAATCTGTAGGAGTCAATTCAAGAAAATGATAATCAAAATGAGAATGAAGATCCTGAAAACAGAAAGAAGGAAAAGAGAGCTTTAAACATGAGTGATTATGTCAATGAGTCAACTAGTATGCCTTCAGAAAGTCGAAACCTGCCTGGGATTGATATGGTAATTGATCTAAACATGGAATCCAAATCAAAACAAGACAAATATGTTACTAGTCAACAAATAGAAGTGACTTCCCCTAATAGGGTGACAGTTATGGTTCCTGAAGATCAAATACAAACTGATTTAAAGGATGAATCCTTTCAGATCATATGTTCCAAAGAAAAGAAAAAGCAAAAAGGAAGAAAGAATAAAATCAAAAATACTACTCCTCCTAAAGGAGGACACTCATGCTAACCTGAATTGTTTCCATGATAAATGCTATATTTTGGAACATTAGGGGAGTAAATACCAAAAAAGCCTTACCAAGGTTAAACAAAATTGATTTCCATCTATAAGGTGGAACTTGTTGCTATTATGGAACCTTTTATCGGTATTAATCAAATAGAAAGGTGCAGGAGGTTCCTTAGATATCCACATTTTATCTCTAATACGAATGGTCAGATTTGGATCATGTGGTCGGGCAACAACATGACTACTGTATTGAACAATCACGAGCAACAACTTACTATCAAATTGCGTTATGGGGCTGCCAACAGTGATCTCTACATTATAGCAATATATGCTAAATGTACTCCTGAAGAAAGGAGAGTTGTTGAGTAGTTTAAAGTTAACCAATCTTCAGGTGAATGGTCCATGGTGCATCGGGGGTGATTTCAGTGTCATTCTAGACCCGGATGAGAAAAAGGGTGGCAGACCTCACAGAATGAATAAAAGCCTTGAATTCAGTACTTGCATAGATATTGTGGTATGATGGACTTGGGTTTTGTTGGTCCAAAATACACATGGTGTAACAATTGGGAGCCAAGAAGAAGAATATGGAAGAGATTGGATAGAGTGTTTATCAATGATGAATGGTCCCAGATTTTTCAAAACAATATTGTCAACCACTTGGCTAGAATTGGCTCTGATCATAGACCTATTCTAATTCAATGCAATGACACTATCCAACAGGGGCCTAAATACTTCAAGTTTTTAATTTTTTGGACTAACCAACCAACTTTTTTTGCAGGTAGTTGAAGAAGTCTGGAGGAATCATGTTAATGGAAACCCTTTGTGGAGACTTCAACAAAAGCTTAAAATGCTGAGCAGAAGGCTAACTCAATGGTCTAAAGTTTTCAACCAAGTTCAATACTGGGAAAATAAAATGAAGGACCTTGAACAAAAGGATCTTATGAACAGTAATGATATCACTAGAATTGAACTGAACAAAGGTCAAGCTGAGTACATTAGATGGATGGGGATGCAGGATAACATTCTCGAGCAGAAATCTAGGGTGAACTGGTTCGAAGAAGGAGATGCTAACACTAAATACTTTCATAGCACCATCAGAGAGAGAAGGAGAAGGCTTCAAATTCTTAAAATCAAAGACCACAGAGGCCATTGGATTGAGGGGGATGCTAACATTGGCAAGGCAGTTGTCCATCATTTTCAACATTTTTTAACATCAATCACCACTTCAATGATCAAAATATCATCAATTGTATCCCTCAATGTGTAACTGATAATGACAATGAAAACCTCACTGTCATTCCTAATACTGAAGAAATTAGAGATGTTATTTTCAACATGAGTCTTGATAGTGCAGCTGGGTCGGATGGATATAATGGAAAATTCTTTCAATCCTGTTGGGATATCATTAAGGAGGATATCACTGAATTTGTTCAAGCAATCTTCAATGGCAGGAGGCTCACTAAATTTTTCACACATACTTGCCTAGTTCTTATTCCTAAAGTGGACTCTCCTAGTAGTTTCTCGGATTTGAGACCTATTAGTTTGAGTAACTTTACAACCAAGACTATCTCCAAGATCCTTTCTAGAAGGCTGAATCCTGTACTTGGGAAACTTATATCAAAGAATCAGAGTGGCTTTGTGAAAGGAAGATTGATCACTGAAAACATCCTTCTAGCTCAAGAGATTGCTCAAGGCGTGAACAAGAAGAACAGAAGAGGCAATGTTATAATAAAACTCGACATGGCAAAAGCTTATGACATAATTTCCTGGACCTTTCTGATGGCACTTATGAGAAAATTTGGTTTCTTTGAAAATTGGATTGACATGATCTAGGGGCTTCTACAAGGTATCTGGTACTCTATCATTATCAATGGGGCTAGGACTGGATTTTTCACATCTACTCAGGGCCTTAAACAAGGAGATCTTTTATCCCCTTCTTTGTTTATTATTGGAGTTGAGGTTCTCTCTAGATCTCTCAATGAGCTAAATGAATTTATTGGCTTCGCTCTTTTTAGCATGGATCAGAGAGGCCCAATGATCAATCATTTAGCCTATACCGATGATATTGTTATATTCTGTGGTGGAAACAACATGACTAACAAGTTAATCAAAAAGACTATTGATAGGTATGAAAAGGCTTCTAGGCAGAAAGTTAATAATGACAAGAGCTTCTTTATTACAGCCCCTCACACCTATGCAGCAAGAATCAATAAAATTAGAAATGCTACCAGTTATATGGATAAGTCCTTCCCTTTCTCTTATCTAGGATGCCCTATATACTTTGGGAGGAAGACTAGCAATCTATTTGACGTTATGCTCTCTAAAATTATCAAGAAACTCAATGGATGGCAAGCCAATATGATGTCCTCTGGAAGGAGAATGATTTTGATTAAACATGTCCTGCAAGATCCCACATACATCATATCTGCTATGAACCCTCCTAAAGGAATTACTAAGCTCATGAGAAACACTTTGCAAACTTCTTCTAGGGTACAAACGAAGGTAAGAACAAATATCATTGGTCTTCATGGAACAAACTTTGTCTTCCTAAAGATGGGGGAGGATCTGGTGTCAGAAAAATGGAGGATATCATAGATACGATTAGCAATTAAAGATGGTGGGGATTCAGAACCCATCCTTCCCTCTAGGCCAACTTTCTCAAGAGTAAATATTGCAAAAGAGCTCATCCAGTGAACAAAAGGCTAAATCCAACTGATTCTCATATTTGGATAAACATGCTCAAAATCAGAGACAAAGCAGAGAATAACATTAGATGGGAAATTCAAAAAGGTAATTGTAGCTTTTGGTTGGACAACTGGACAGGTAAAGGCGCTTTAGCCAATATTTTACAAGGTGGTGGGAGATCTTCTGAAGTACAGGTGAAAGACTTCATGAATAATGGAGAATGGAATATTGGAAAACTCAATGATCTTCTCCGTGCTCATATTACTGATAATATTGCTCACCTGGAAATAGGAGACCCAAATGAGGATGACTTCCTTGTTTGGACTATTTCTAATGATGGGAAATTTTCTTCTAACATAGCATGGCATTCTATTAGATTCAAGAAACAGAAGAATGTTTTCATAAACAAAATCTGGCATAATTCTATCCCCTTCAAAATGTCTTTTATAACTTGGAGAATTTTCCAAAACAGATTGCCATTTGATGATGTTATTTGTAGATTTGGTACTAACATTATTTTCAGATGTTCTTGTTTCTCTTCTACGCAGGTAGAAACAGTGCAACATGTGTTTAATAGTAGTGAAGCTGCCAACTTCATATGGAATAACATAGGATTTGGAATCAAACATCAACAGGAGCCTATTATTGCTACCTTCAAAAAATGGTGGGAAACAACTGCCAAAAATAAAGTGCACAATCAAATTCTTCAGATAGCTCCCACAATCATATGTTGGGAACTCTGGAAACAAAGGAATGCGTGCAGATATGAAAAACAGAAGAAGTTTCAGCTGAACACTATGAGACACCAAATCATATGGACTTTGAAAGCAGTTATCTCCAACATTGTACCTGATGACTACACTCAGATGGAATGGCCCCTATTATGTGATAAAATAGAGAGACTCAGACCATCACAAAAATGGATACAAGTTACATGGGAGTTCCCTCTACCTGGCATTGTCAAGGTTAATACAGATGGAAGTTTCTACAAAGAAAGTGGTAAGGCAGGCATTGAGGGGTGGTCAGGTATAGTCAAGGGGACTTTATTACGGCTTTTTCTATTCCTATCAGCTGTGATAGTAATACCATAGCAGAGACTAAAGCAACAGAGTTTGGAGGGAAATGGTGTAGTCAAAATGGGTACACTAATTTCTCTCTCGAACTAGACTCAAAGGTCATTGTAGATATGCTTACGGAAGGAGATACTAACAATGTGAAGATAAAAAGGGTGATAGACAGAGCATCCTTCATAATTAAACAAACTAGAGCTACGGTCAGGCATTGCTTCAAAGAAGGGAATTAGGTAGCGGATTGTCTTGCTAAATTGGCTACCACCACAAATCAGAGAAGGGTGTATCAGTCATTCCAAGAATTGCCTAACAGTGCAAAATGACCTTTTCTCCTAGATAAATGGTAACTTTCTAGTATAAGAACAAAGTATGAAAAATCTAATTTCTTTGTTAGTTAATTTTGTTCATAGGTCTCAGGAAGGAGGGTATATAAACCTCGTGTCCTTCTTTTGGGGTGATTACATCACCTTTGTTGTATTTTCTGAGGTCGGGCCTAGCCCCCCTCTTGCACTTTTTTGAATACAACACAACCTAGACTGCTGTTTGGGCAACTTTATAAAAAAAAACCAGTCGGTGGATGGAGTAGCTAAGCATAGAAGCAAAACCCAAGTTTTTCTATTAAAAGTTATCCCTATTATAATTATTATTTTTTTAAAACATGCTCTTTTAGGGTTTGTTTGGTTGACTTAAATGTTTTGGAAAACATTTTCCTTATGAACTCATTTTCCTCCAATTGGAGGAAAATATTTTCCTTATCAAGAGAAGGGAAAATATTTTTCAAAATTCCTTCTCAACCTTCCCCGCCTTATTCCCCACCCCACACCCAACCCCACCTCACGCCTACCCACCCCATCCCCTCTCTACAAAAAGGCTTTTTTTTTCAAATTTCAGTTTTTTTTCCGTCATCACCCTCCCTGCTACCCCACCCCCA